>NC_056630.2:117198704-117498704 GCF_002870075.4 Lactuca sativa | reverse complement strand
GCCTCAGTTTTTCAAGATATGTCAATTCAGAAACCACCTGACAACAACTATTATATAAACTCTGGTGCTAGATCTCACATGTCTTTTAACTCACGTAACATGCTTTCTTTACCATCATGTGAATCTAAATCTATAATAGTTGGCAATGGTGTTATACTTCCGATTACTTACCACTACAAGAAAAATCCTAAATAGCTACGGAACGTTACTATGGAATCAAAATCCGTTGCTATTTTACTACGGAATATGCTACGCAACGACTTGTCGTAGCTATTTTGCTACATAAATGGTTACGGAATTGCATTATGTAGCTAAATCTTAAATAGCTACGTAAAGTTGTTACGGAATCTAAATTCATAGTTAATTTATTACGGAATATATTACAAAATGGTTGGTTGTAACTAATTTGCTACGAAAATGGCTACGGAATTGCATGTCGTAGCTAAATCTTGAATAGTTGCTACGGAATTAAATTTCGTAGCTAGTTTACTACAAATAATGCTACAAGTTTTTTGGTTGTAGCTAGTTCTCTATAAAACTTGTTACAAAATCCATGATTGTAGCTAGTTGACTATATAATTGGCTACGAAATAAAAATACGTAGCTAGTTAGCTATGGAATTAAGATCCGTAATTATTTTGCTAGGAAAATTTGCTACAAAATAAAATTTTGTAGCTAATCTATTATGAAACTTGTTACAAAAAGGTGAATTTGCAAAATAGCTACGAAATCCAAATCCATAGGTATTTGACTATGGAAAATTCCGTAGTTAAGTAGTTACGAAATATGTTTCCGTAGCAAAAATATAGAAGATTATTAAAAAAATATATATTAAAAATACACAATTATCTTTGAAAACTCAACAACAAAAATAAAAATAGTCAAACTATCAAATGGTCAAATAGTCAACTTAGCAAAATTTTTAGACATAGGTGAAGTATCATGAGTTTACAAAAGAAGAGCAAGATCTTGCTATAGAAGAAGAGAAGAGGAATTCATTGTACTTCCGATTATACCCTCAGCTTTAAGTTTAGAGAAAAACATAAAACAATTCTCAAACGCTTGTCTTGCCCAATATCTTCATCCAATTACACCAAAATAAAAATATTAAATTAAAAAAAATAAAAAAGATGTAAAACACAACAAAAAAAAGTCAACCGATTCATCTTTCTCTTTTGGTTTTGCAGAAAATATTAGCTTATTCGATCCTCTATCAGCCAAGACCACGTTGACTTTGACTTTCTGCATAAGTCAAACATCTTCAAATCGTTTCTAAACATTAAAAGCGATGTTTGTTTACAAGATGAATAATTCAAACCTGACTAACAAACGAAGACAAATATTTGAGTTTTTCTTGGTCATAAATTGCAAGAAGGTCCTCAAGTTTCATATCAAGTGATATTTCACCCTCCATCTTTTTAGGATCTATGGTCGATATTGGTAATGCGTTGTGACAGATTGTGATGTTTTCAAACTTTAAGGGCAAATAGGAGGACGAGGACCCATAATATAAACTACTGAACATACCATCCTCATTCCTCAGTTTCCTCATTCTTCAATTTTCCCCCATCTCCGTTTACGTCATTATCCACTGAACAACTGCCAACCCTTTACCAACACAAATCAACAATTTTCCGTTCGGTCGGAAATGCGCGTTGGTAATATTTGATTTTATTTTTTATTTTTTAAGTAGTAGGGACAATTTGGTAAATATGAGAATGTTGCAGGGTGAGCTTCACCGAATCATTGGGGTTTGATTTTGCCCTACTCTCACTTTCCCTCTTCTCTATCTAATCACACGATACCTCAGGTTGCATCATCCCCGATCTGCAATCAGTCGGCCATCCCTTCCGCCTCCAGCCGACCATTGCCTCCGCCAACGACATCACCTCCGCCATCACCGCCGGCAGCAAATCCCTCCAGCTCCTTCAAAGCCGTCGACGCAACATACCTTCTCCCTTCCACTGTCGGTACGACATGCAACCCACCACCCCTTAAACAAGTAAAGTTGCTCCTCTTTCTCACAGTGTGAACGAAGATCAACATCGCCTCTCTCTCTCTTGCCGCCGCCACCACCGTCGAAGTCGCTGCTGCAGCTGGTGGACGATCCGATTTCAGCTTTTTTTTTCCAAGTTTTGGTAAAAAAAACCCTAACTTATTTTTTCTATTACATCGATTGAGTTTTAGGTTTAATTTGATAATTCGTATTGGTTAACGGTAATTAAAATTAGAATTGTGAATATTTGAACAATGTATCCATCAACAATTAACTTCCACTTTGATTTCTGGATTGAATTTTCATTTTGATTTGGAAGTTTTGTTTACCTACAGAAATCAAACCTTACGCTTTTCATGACTGGGAGATTAAGACACGTCGTGCTTGGTATAATCAACAAACTCGTTTCCTCACCCACCATAGAAGAACAAAAATTCTATCTTCTTAACATAGTGATTCAGAGTTATGGCTATGATGCTGTAGCAGTTTTATTGTTTTTAGTTTTGTCTAAATATGATTTTTCCATATATTGTTTGAAATGTTTTGAACATCTTGACATCATCAAAGCCAAATTAGAAAATGCATGCCCTGGTGTAGTTTCTTGTGTTGATCTTCTTGTGGTGGCGGCTTATGAGAGTGTGATTCTAGTAAGTAACCACATTCATCTCCCAATCATTTCCCTTTTCACCTTTTTCCTCTTCATATCATTCAAGAACACATGAAACTTTAGGTTATTAATATCTAATTTCTTTTACAGGCTGGTGGACCATTTTATCCAGCTCACACAGGTAGAAAAGACAGCAATCGATCTTTCTCTCAACTCCTATGAGCTTCCTAGTCCCTTATATGATCTTACTACAAATATTGCAAGATTTGCAACAGGGGGTTTTCACTGATAAAGAAACAGTCACTCTTTTAGGTACACAATTCAATCATCTATTCTTCAGTTCTCTACTCTAGTTGCTTCAGTTCTTAATCTATATAGTTTCATTACAGGTGCTCATAGTACTGGAATGATTCACTGCAAGTTCTTTGAAAAAAGACTATACAACTTTGGTGGAACAAATAAACCAGACCTATTAATGGATTCTTAATTTCTTGAATTATTAAGATCATTATGCAACAACTGATCCAATCACCATCAACATGACCATCACCATCACCTTCTTCATCAAAAACTAGAAGGTAGCAGGGAATGAAGATGGATTATGAAGGAAAAGGTTCAAGTTTTGGGAACTCTTTGACTTTTTCCGGATGCTTTTGTTCTAGTTTATAACCGTTAGATTCTACTTCTGCACCATGGTAGACTACACACTATTTTTTATTAATTTATAGTATTATTTTTTTTAAACGGCTAACAACTTTTTTGGTTTAATATGCAGTTAACACTTAACAGTGATCACTGTGTACATATTCGTGAAGTCATTTGGTCAAAGGGTACTCTTTTTTCTCTCTCTAGAATAATCACTCTCTCTCATGGTTTTAATATTTTATTTATTTATTTATTGAAACAGAATGTAAATGGTTTTATTGTTAGTGGTGTACGTTGCATATGTATACAATGCAGGTAGTTTAGTAGGCTACATTCTTCTAAGTGTTAGCAGTTGGTTTATGGCCATTTCATGG
The DNA here is from genome assembly GCF_002870075.4 of Lactuca sativa. Lineage (NCBI taxonomy): Eukaryota > Viridiplantae > Streptophyta > Magnoliopsida > Asterales > Asteraceae > Lactuca > Lactuca sativa. Next base: position 117,495,082 of record NC_056630.2, on the reverse strand, counting down.
CGTTTTGCTCCTTATTTGTTCAATCCATCCGGTTTCAAGTGGCAAAAGTGAGTTTATTTTTTCTTTTTATAATTTATGACATCATCTTTATATTTTATACTTTTTTTTGTTTTCCATTTTTAGGACGGTAGAGGACTTCAGAGACTAGACAAATTAGCTCTTCTATAGAGGTGGAATTAGTGTTAAAGGAGAAGAAAGTTGGGAAGCTTGGTGAGATGAAGAATTGGTACTACAATTTTTAAAAAATATCCTTGTTTTTCCATTACCATGTATTTATATACAATTCTTAATTATGATAAAATGTGATTCTTTTGTAGTCTCATATTCGAAGAAGGGTTATGGAGACGATTTTTAGCCTACGGTTATTCATATTCCAATATGGTGTTGTTTACAAATTGGATGTGCAAGATTCAAATACATCATTATCCGTAAGAATTTGAATTTCAAAATCTAGACAAGTCCCATCTTTTTCAAAGAGTTATATATGCTTTATTATAATCTTATTTGCGTTTTAATAATCTTTTATCATGTTTTGTAATTCAATAATTTTTACCCTACATCATATTCACATATAACACAAAAACAATTAACTACAAAAGTGGTCCCTTTGTGGAAAAGGTTTCAATTCTGGACTAAACACGATAAAAATCCAAAACGAAGGGAAGATTTTTGTAAATTCATAAGAAAATTTATTCTATTTCTATAAACCAACCAAACATAATGAATCTTTCCATTCCTACATGTGTACGTATGTTTCTAATGTTTCTTGGTTTCGAAGAAATTTTGCACAAGTAAAATGTACCGGTGCCTACAATAACCTTCTCATGGCATGTTAGTTTTATATAATTTTCTTTTTAGTTCTTATTGTGTTTTACTAAACTAGTTCCATTTTACAAAGTGTTGAAGAAGCAGAGTGTGAAAGGGCATATGGGTTGGCTAGTGATCTCTATGTGTCAATCTTTGATCGTACAAAGGCCACCTGAGTAAGTATGATTCATTATTTTCTTTGATTTTTATATAAACCAATGTACAAGCCTTTATAAAATCGTCTCTCAAATCACTATAGGTTGCAATGAGAGAAGCACATGAAGAGGTTGTGCAAAAGGCGATGTCCATTTTTAACACCATTTCAGTGGGATTTGGTTCTGCTAGACAAAAATACGAAAAAAAAATCATATGTTTTTGAAAAAGGCTTTTGAGGTAATTTTTTTGTGCTTTACATCATTTATAATATTTAACGGTCAAATTTCTTGTTTAGTCATTCGTTCTTGTTTTTACTGGTTATATTGAAATATTGTAGGATCATAAAAAGAAAGACTTATGTCTTAAACCAAATTACCTTAGTTGAGATGCAACACGGACATTATGAGGATATTCAACAGAAAAATATAAGGATGGTCAACAAGAGAACGTGGAGTTTCAACAGAAAAATATGGATGTTCAAGCAAAGTTTGAACAACTTGCACAAGCTTTGAATGAGTAGGTTAAAACTTTTATTAATCAATGATAGAATATTATGTATCGAATAATATTTTATATTTAATTAGTAGCCACTTTTGATTTTGAAATATGTATCTTTTGATATATTGGATATTTCTTTTAGTTTCTATAGAAATACTCTTTTACTTGTGGTTTTATATTAATTGCATTTTTATAAATTGATATATTAGTCTAATTGAATAATCAAAATTTATTGAATAATGGTATGGAACAATTGCCACGGAATTTGCTACGGAATTAGTTATGTAAAAATTGCTATGGAAATTGCTACATAAAAGTTGCTATGTAATTTGCTACGGAATTAGTTACGGAAAAATTGCTATGAAATTTGCTACGGAAAAGTTGCTACGGAAATATTGCTACGAAATTAGTTATGGAAAAATTGTTATGGAATTTGCTATGGAAAAGTTGTTACGGAATTTGCTACGGAAACATTGCAAAGGAATTTGTTACGGAAAAATTGTTATCGATTTTGCTACGAAAATGCTATGGAACTCAATTTACAACGGAATATATGTCGTAGAAACCGTCATAGCAAAATTGCTACGGAATTATAATTCCGTAGCTAAACAATTTGCTACAAGAAATAAAGTTACGGAGTCTAATTGAAAATTTGCGTAACAAATTTCGTAGTTATTCAGCTTTAGCTACGGAATTTCAGTTTTTGGCTACGAAATTTTTCGTAGCTAAATAGAAATTTTCTTGTAGTGTACATAGGACAAATATTTTTTCCTCATTCTCATACTCATTTGGATTTAAATAAGACAAAACTACACAAATGGTCCCTGTGGTTTGCTGAAAATTGCCACTTTGGTCCAAAAATGTTTGGACTAGCACCAGAGGTTCAAACTTTTCATTTTGTTGCGAATTTGGTCCGATTTTGTTTGAACTTTTTTATAAAGATGATTTTGCCCCTTATTATTTAATATTTTAATTTTCTTTTATTACAACAATTAAAAAGAATTAAAAATAAAAGAAAAAAGAAAATACTGTCTTTCTCTCCCTCTCTCTCTCTCTCACATCTTCTTCTTCTTCCTCAAGAACGCTGAAGAATATCTTCCGCCACCACCACCATCCGACCGTCGTCCTCCACCACCATTGTTTGACCACCGTCCTCCACAACCACAATTTGCCATATCCATCTCCACCTAAATGAAATCAGATGAACACACACAAAATCAGATCAGATGAACACACACACACACATATAAAAACGAAATCTGATGAGCAAACACAGATCAACACAAACATCCATCGATTTTTCAACAGATACCACACAAACACACACACATACATATTAAACACACACACACACACACTCGAACAAGACAAACGAGAGATTAAACACACAAACACCACAACAGATCTGAATAGCTAGGGTTTCAAAAAACTAGAAGGACATCAGTCGAGTTCAGCGTCAGCCTTCATCGGTGTAAGATCTGAGAAGGGTTCGTAAAGAGGTGGTGGTCGCCACACCTCAATCGATTAGGTTGAGTCCAGCGCCGCCATTACTAGGGTTTCAGCTCGCCACCATTACAAACCCTAACCTGTTACATATTCGTTTCAGAGATGGGGGCGATAAGGAGAAACACGATGGTTGGATAGATCTACACTGAGAACAGCGACGAGGAGGGAACAAGTCTAAAACCTAGCCGCTGCCGCCTTCGACCCCATACTAGATCTTGATTCGTTATGGTTGTTAACGATGACCGGGTCGTAGAGTGTCTTGCTAGGGCTTCTTTTAAAAGGAGGAAGAGGAGGAGGAGATCGTCGTCTAAGGATGAGATCAGAGACACATTACTCGATCTGATTTCGTCTTCTTGAATGTGTTCATTAGAAAACCCTTCATCAGATCTGATTTCATGTATGTTTTCTTGAGTGTGCGTGTTTGGAGAATAAACTTAAAAAATATGGAGTGTTTGTGTATGTGTTCATATGAATATGTGTTCCTGAGTTTCAATGTGTGTTCTTGAGTGTTTTGTATTTGCAGAGAGAGAGAGAGAGAGGTAATTTTTTATTAATTTTTTTAAGAGAGAGAGAGAGGGGATAAATTTTTATTAATTTTTTAATCATAAAAATATATAAATAAATAAATAAACTGAAAAAACAAAAAAGAAGGGTAAAATCGTCATTTCAAAAAAGTTTAAAGTAAATTGGACCAAACTCGCAATAAAATGAAAAATTTGGACCTGTGGTGCTAGTCCAAACATTTTTGGACCAAAGTGGCAATTTTTAGCAAACCATAGGGACCATTTATGCAGTTTAGTCTTTAAATAATATACTTATCTCAAATCACATTGTCAAATCTTGTGTTTGTTCGTCGTTTACGGTCGATAATTTGGTTTCTGTTAAATTTGACCCTTTTGCTTTCACTATGAAGGACTTTGATACAGGTACACTCATCTAAAGATGTGACAGTGTCGATGATCTCTACCCCATCCTTCCTTCATCTTCTTCCTTGTTATCGACTACATTTCTAGAGGAAGTGTTTCTTCCCACACGACATCGTCGACTAGGACATTTTGATCTCCTATTTTTAGATTTTTTGCACTCTAGACATTTAATTTCTAGTTCTGCTAAAAAACTTCCACTCTGTCATGCCCGTCAGCTTGGGAAACATTATTGTTTATCATTTAAGTCGTCTAAAACAAAAACTTCTCGTATGTATGTTTGAGCTTATTAATTATGATTTTTGGAGATCTCGTGTTTCAAGTATTAGTGGCTTCAAATATTATATTTTGTTTTTAGACGATCTTTTTCATTTTTTATAGGTGCATGTTTCCACTTCATGTTGCATATGATGTTTTTAGTGTTTTCTCTAATTTTCATGCATATGTCAAAACACGATTCAATCATAACATTCAAAATTTTCAGTGTGATAATGATCGAGAATTTAATAATCAACTTTTATTAACTTTTTTTTGTCAAATGGCATTAAAGTTAGGTTTTCTTGTCCTTACACTTCATAAAAAATCCAAGAAATTGTGCATGATGTACAATTTATCTACAAAATCATTCAAACCTTTCCGTTTTAAGCATCTTTTTCACCAAAATTTTGGGCGGAAGCTCTCTTGACTATTGTTTAGATGCTTTGTTATCAAAACACCTCTTTCATAGCCTCCCACAAGTTATCTCATCGATCTTAGCATGTGCCTATCTCGGCCCCTCTTCCAATCATCGTGTTGATCTTGTCACACACTGTGTCCTTATCTTTCATCATGTCATATTTGATGAAGATCCTTTCCCTTTTCCCGAATTTCATGTTGCCCCTTAAACATTTGATTATGATAATTTCGTCTCTGATGACCTTCCTCCTCAACATATCGTCACCCATTTACCTATCTCGACTGCCTCTTTTGTGGCATCTCCAACTGCTCCCCCTTCCTCAAGCACTCTCGTACTTGATGTCAATCCATCTTTTGCTTAAAGATACTATTACTCCTAAGGAAGTCACTATACATCTACTTCCACCTTTCCCACCCACCCCTTCCCTCTTGTCATCATATGGCCACTCACTCCCATACTGGTTCTCTTAAATCTAGAAAAACTTCATCCTTTTTGGCCACCTCAGATGTCTATCTGATTCCTAAACCCATAGCTCAAGCTCTCTGTGACCCTCACTGAAAGTCGGGACGAGATGCATGCTCTTTCCTCAAACCACACATGGAATCTCGTTCCTCTCCCTTCTCATGCTAACATTATTGGTTGTCATTGACTTTATCGTCATAAGTTTGACAGTTCCGGTAACCTTGAACTCTATAAGGGTCGCTTTGTTGCTCATGGTTTCTATCAACAACCCAATCTTGAGTTCGGTGGCTACTTTAGTCCTGTGGTAAAACCATGACTATTCTTATTGTGCTTAGAACTTTTATCCCTAAACAATGGCCGTTCAATCACCTCAATGTCAAAAATGCCTTTCTACACGGTGATTTCTCCGATGAAGTCTACATGAAACAGCCCTTAGCTATGTTCTATCCCTAAACAATGGCCGATCAATCACTTATTGATTATTTATTAAATTATTTGATTGTTAATATATATATATATATATATATATATATATATATATATATATATATATATATTCAACTCTTGTATTTAATTAGAAAATTATTATTATTTTATGAAAATAATATTTTGAGAAAAAACTAGCTATTTAATCATATGGTATGATTTAATATGTAGTGTACAAATTATTGGAACTTTGGTAGTTCTTTTATATAAATTATATATAACTTGTACATCGAAGTGATAATACCTGTTTAATTGGAAACATCACATATCTTACTCTTACCTCAAAACCATAGCTTTTAAGAGAGTATGGGAGGTTGCTTGGCAACCTCCCTTTTACATACTTCATACCTCTAATGCACCTTACCTTTGACTTGTGAAGGGGTATGGCATGTAGATCTCATGGATTAGTATACATAGAGAGTAAGGCTTTCATTTGAAAGACTAGTTGTTTGAATCTTTTCTCTTTTATCTCTTAGAACCGTAGGTATATTCCCTTCTCCATCTCTTCTTGTCTTTTAAAGCTAGTTGAAGATTTGGTGCTTAAAAGTGCTTCTCCCTTATTGCTTAATTGCGTTAAGCACTTAAAGGCTTAAGAAATACTTCATACAAGAGAGAACTGTCATTCTTGGTGGGTTAATCTGGTTTGTGGATACGTCATAGATTAATTGTATTCTTGAGTTTTTTTCCATCTTCATCAACTCCACAAAACCAAGCGGGATCAAAATCTTCAAAAGTTTTATTCTTAACATCATATGGTTTTCATAATTCTAGTTCATGTAACTGGATCCTCTTGGTGGTTTTGTTAAAATGGTTTAAAAATAAACTAATTATTTTAAAGTCTTTCGTTTGCAGTATAAAATTGTTTTATAAAAGATATCGTTTTAGCATCCTAAAACCCATGATTTGTTGTCTTCATTACCTCTCTTAGCTTTCAAAGCAACCCTTATTTTATATGTTGATGATATTATTCCCATAGCATCCTCATCTTTTCTCATCACATAGGTAATTACTCGCTTGTCATCTGAGTTTCTTATGGATTTAGGACCTATTTCCCATTTCTTAGCATTTCTGCTTCACAGACTGACAATGGACTTTTCTTATCCCAAACTTCTTTTGCTTGAGAAATCCTTTCTCGTGCCAACATGTTGACATGCAATCAATCTAGTACTCCGACAGACACGAAGCCCAAGCTCTCTCATGAGGGTTCTCCAGTGGCTGATCATACACTCTACTAGATCTTTGTAGGGGAACTACAGTATCTGACCTACACTTGCTCGGATATTGCATGTGTTGTTCAACCAATCTGTCTTTTAATGTATGATATACGTGAACCACATTTTCTTTCCCTCAAGTGTATCCTTTGCTACATTCATGGTACTCTATCACATGACATCTTCCTTCGTCCGTCCTCTTTCAATCGCTTGGTCTCTTACTCTAAAGAGGACTAGGTCGGGTGTCCTCAGACTCGTCGGTCCACCTCTAGGGGTTGTGTCTATCTTGATGATAATATCGGGTCGTGGTTCTCCAAGTGTAACACATTGTCTCTCGTTCCTCGGTTGAAGCTGAGTATCGAGGGTAGCCAATGTTGTTGCCGAAGCTGCCTAGCTTTGCAATATTATACTCAAGTTATATTGTCCATTTTCTAGAGCCACACTTATGTTTTGCGGCAATGTGAGGCTATGTATTTAGCTTCAAAACCGGTTAATGCAACAATGTGACATCCCCATTTTCATGGCCAGAAAAAGACCGATTTTGTTTATGCTTTATAAAAATCAAAGTACATCTTTTAATAAAAAATGTTGCGAAATTTGTACCCAGTAAAACATGATCAATTCGTTATCAAAGCATTTCCGAAGAAATGTATTTTTATTCATTTAAAACATTGGGATGTCATCGTCAATATAGACACATAAGCATAAATAAAACTTAAATTGAGTATCACTAGTGATCGATATCTTCTTAATCTCTCAGTGTAATGTGACTTCATATCAACACATATAAATAAACTGAGTGGGTTAGGTTGGGAAACCTGGTGAGTACATAGGGTTTTCAACCCACAATAATATAATTATTATGTTTAATCATCAAACAGTTAACCCACTTACCCATCCCCATTATCTTCTTTACTCTTAAGGATCTACCCTAAGAATCAACTATTTCTCGTCCATTCATTCCTAAGGATTTTCCTAAGGAATAGGTACGAAGTCCATCGTTGTCAATGACACAGCTGTCAAGCACAGCTGCTAGTTCTATCACTTAGGCGCAGCTGCCATAATTGTGACATTCTATATGAGGCGCAACTGCCAGTATTGTCCTTCGAGCACAGCTGCTAGGGTTATCTCGTTTATTAACAGTATCGTTTTCGAGAGTCCACTCGCAATACATGTCAATGGGTTTTTAGAGTACAACGGTGAACACATCGTTCACAACACCTACAGGTTGCAAGCCTGCCAGTGTTCCACTGGACTGTCTAGAATAATCTGTGGTTGTCATCCATACTCTGCTAGATGACGGGCCCAACATTTGGGAACAAGGCTTCTCACATCATCCACCTCTCACCCTTACCTCATGGTCTATATCACTTCTCAACTCATCATCCAACTCATATTTCATCTACCCATGTTTTACCCAACATATTATGTAGATATAAATACATATACAATTTAAATCATATAAAACTTGTATAAAATCGTTCATCCAGCATAGACAACAAGTATACAGATAATATGCACACATAGCACGTAATTTATATAAAATAATTCATATCTATGTGTAAGATGAAAGGGACCATGCACTCACTTGATAAAGTGGTGACTCGGTACTCGGACAACGCTTCGTTTACTTTAAAATAATTTCCTTCGACAAAGCCTAGTATTATTACCACTAGATTTTAGTCTAATATTTACCGTGACTAATTATTAGTCTTATTATTATTATATAAGCGTGTAAACAATACTTTCCAACCATTATGTACAGACAGGGCCAGACATAAAACACCGGAGGACAGGACCATTTTGGCATATAACACTTCTGAAATCCAACAACCCTATGCGGCCCTTTAAACCAGATTTCCCGTACCGCGAGTAGTTAAAAAGATATTATAACGACACTTATATAACAATAGCTCAAATATTTATTATAAGTTCATAATAACAATACTAATTTTAAATATAAGCTATATTAAAATAGGGTAATCATAACTTACTTACAAGGGAGGTTTTAGCTAGGAGTCAGGTGAATCTTTCTAAGAAAGATTCGTGCAGCGCTTCAGCGCTCACCTTACTATACTAAAACTACAGAAGGAGAAGTTGAATCACGAGGGACCGAAATGCTTAGGGGATAAGAAGATAAAGACTCTTGAATTAAGAGAATGGTGTAAGAAATATGAGAGCCCATGCCTTCTATTTATAGTAATTGAATTTACAAAATCTATCCTCCATAATTACTTAATGACCTTATAGTTATATAAACTACTAAACACCCCTTCATAATACTATTTTAAATATATTTAACGATATTTGTACTAAAATAATGTTGAAAGTACTCAATACTAGTCTTATAATAATCGCATCGTCAATACCTTTCTGATGATATATACATTTGTATATATATGTGTACGTATATATGATTTATACTTTATTTTAATACGTAAATATGCTATTATAACTTGTAACTCGTTCATATGAAATCTATTTTTGACGTTCTTTATATCCATGTGTTGATATTTACGAGTACTACAATTTTCATTTTGACGCCGTCAGCTAATTCTCATTCTATCTCAGTTTTACAAAACTGTATCGAATTTATCATGCTCGAAGAGTAGGGACCAAGTTTCGTCCATATCTTTAACATACGAGCTTTACTCTCGACATTATTTATATCCGTGCGTAGGTAAAAACAGGATCTAAAACTCTCATTTAGACTCCATCGGCTAATTCTTGACCAATCTTAAATTTAACAATAGGAGGAGATTATACTGTTAAATGTCCGCGTAAAATTCATAACTTTTACACACGGACTCCGTTTTCGTCTGTCCTTTTACCGTTGAGTTCCTATTAATGAGATCTTCAACTCTCATTTAGGTCACATAGGCCAAAAACCGCTCGAACTAAAATTTGAGTTTCGGGTCGTGCACTGCTATGCCAAATGTTAGAAAATTCATAACTTCCTCACTCGAAGTCACATTTGGGAGTTCTTTTTATGGACGCTCTCAGTTTAACATATTATACGACTTTTGTTTAGATTATTAAGGCTAAAAATTCTTCTATCGTAAATTCACTATTTACGTCTCCCGATGCCGTGCCGGTTTTGCCGAAAAATTGTGACGGGTCATAACTTCTTCGTTATAACTCGGATTTCGGCGTTCTTTATATGTACTGAACCCTTGTAACATATACTACAACTTGGTTAAGATTAATCATTCTTAATAATCTTCCATCAAAAACTCATTTTTGATGTTTATTGTCTCTAAATTGACTAGCCCGGATTTACGGACGTTACAAACAATGAACCAAACATGTGGAAATAGATTTACATTTTGTTTGGGAACATGTTGTGATCAGACATGTACGTCTTTTGCATGTTCCATGAGCTCATCAGTTCGCAAATATTTTTACAATTGGACTTCAATTCCTACTTAGTTATTCAACACGGTTTAAGCATTTGTTAACAACATGATAAATGTGTTAAATTATATGTCCATTTTGTCATTAGTGTGCGTTCCCTTTGTAACATTCTATATTATATATACAGAAATATATACATTTGCATTTCCACAAATCCATCAAAGTCAACCAAGCAAATAAATATTTAATAGTTAGCAGATTTAGGTGAACAAGCCTACTAACCTTTCTTCCTGGATGGAAGGGAACATCAGGGCCTCCGATAACTTCAACAACATCACCAGCCAACTAGATCACGAGATCATGTCGAAAAAAAATTTAATCAAGACAAAAGGGAGAGTAACAGATTAACAAAACCAACGCTTTACCTGATAGAAATCACCATATGAGATGATGGGGAACTGTTCCTTAATAGGCTCAAGTAGGCTGAAAGCGATGCCAAGGCCATTGTTGGCAGCATGGCCTAGCTCAAGATTGTATTGCATGGTGCCGAAAGGACCTTTGGTTTTTGTCTTCACATCATATGTACTAGCAGAGTGCCATCTGTATCACAAAACACCAGTCCATGTACAGATCTCGGTACTAGTTACAAAACTGAGGTACGTTTTGGATTGCCATTTGTAAATATATATGAACTAATTACCCTTAGAAGGATTTCTAGATGACAAACACAAACATACATAAAGTTCTAAACGATTTACAAATTAGTTAAATATATTCATACTAAATTCGTTAGAAAGCTAGTGTCTACAACTGGATGCATAAAAATGGTTTAAGACGCATAAAAATGATGTATACAAAAGGAAAGTAAGATCTTATGCAAGACGGAGCATCAAAGGAGCAATTTTCTTGTCTGCAATAAACCCTCTGAGCTTCCTCTTGGCCTTTTCAACAGCCTTTTGGTATTCCTCGCTAGGGGTGAGCGCGGTGCGGTTCGATGCAATTATTAGCCAAAACATTACCACTAACCGCAAATGCGGTTAATCCATTTTCAAAACCAATTGGTGTGGTTATTTTTGCGGTGCGGTTTTGTTTTTTCTGTGTTGCGGTTATTAACCACATGGATTTAGTGCGGTTATTTTGTGTGGTTTTTAACCAAAGTTTAGAGCTCAAACAGTTTTAAAAGTTCAAACATATTACTTGTAATAACAAAAAAACCATAATGTATAAGATAATTAACTTAAATTTCAAACAATTAATATCTTAAAAATGTCAAATCAATAGTAATTAACAATAAATTTCTTAAAATTGTCTAATTTTACCATTTTTCAAAGTTAAACATAGCAAAAAACCAACACTTTCGCCTTCTAGTATTTTATTCATCTTTCATTCACGAAACTTGTTTTATTTTTAATATTTAATATATTAATAATTAATAAAAGGGTAAATTACACGGATGGTCCCTGTGGTTTAGGGTAAATTAATATCTGCGTGTTTGGTCCCTTACAACTTTTTTTTTTAACTCGGACGATCCCTACTTTATATTTTTGTTGCACGCTTAGTCTCTGTCCGTTCTAAAAAGACTAATTTACCCTTACTGATTTCTTTTACCATTTTTTAAAATATTAGTTATTAAAACCAAATATTAATATATATGAAAAAAATATTAATTTGATATGTGGGCCCACTTCCTCATCCCCTCCCATAAAACCCCACCATCCACCTCCTTCGTTTTCCTGTCCTTCTCAAACGAACCAGCAACACCACCACTTCTATATTCTCCGGCGAGCCACCACCACCAATCAGATGCAATATTAAATAAAAAAGAACCTACGTCGAAAGTCGGTGTTTCTTTGGCAAACATAAACTATAAATCGCACAACCTAGTAAGGGATCTAGGGTTTTCACACCTTGTTCTCTCGTTATTATATGTCAGAAATTGTAGAAAGCTCAACCATGGCAGCCGATGATGGGAACTAGGGTTTCTGAACCACCAATTTTTGTTCCTATTCGTGGGAAAAAAACTTTGGCAACGGTGAAGATGGATTCTAGGGTTTCTGAAGATCGGTAGCGTCTTTATTTGTTCCCCCCTTTATTCAGTTTCGAACCCACTGAATTCCCCCTTCTCTCACATGGAACAAAAAACGATTTGGTTTACCATTGATATTGTCGGTCTCTAGACTGAATCTTTAGGTTTCAAACGTCGATTTCCCATCATCGATCTTCATTATTTTCACTGATTAACGAGACCACTGTTATTTCTAGGATTCCTCATCGATTGGATAGGCATTAAGCGGTGAAGGCATCAAAAGGTGTTCTTCTGCTATCGACAAAAGGGTAGGGGGATTCACCTGAATCTGGTTTTCTTCCAGGATTCATCATCATTTTCTGGTTTTATTTTGGTGTTGAATTTGAGTTACAGGTTTGGTTTTAGATGTATATTCAGATTTAGTGTTGAACGTTAGATGGCTTTATGTTGATTTTTGGGTAATTTGTGTGGTATGGATCTTTGCCCGGAGATGATGACCAGATTTGGTGCCGGTGACTGGAGGTGGTGGTGAGAACGGTAGAGGATTAAGCTGGAATCAATCATTTTTCTAGCAATATATTAATAATTTAATTTATTAATAATAACTGGAATAATATAAAAAGAACTAACAAAATAATAATACTCATTAAGGGCAAAATAGTATTTTTATGTTAGATAGGGACTAAGCGTGCAACAAAAATATAAAGTAGGGATAGTCCGAGTTAAAAAAAAGTTGTTAGGGAATACACATGCAGATTACCTAAACCACAGGGACCATCCGTGTAATTTACCCTTAATAAAAAAAATTGTATATAATATATGTGGTGCGGTGCGTTTTTTTTGCGGTTTTTGAAAACTAATAACCACACCGCACCGCAAATTTGCGGTTTTTGAAAAACAGAAAACCTCACCATCGGTTTTATTGCGGTTGCGGTTTATCGGTTACGGTTTATGCGATTTTTGCTGTTAATTTTAGTTGCGGTGCGGTTTTTGCTCACTCCTACTCTCGCTAACAGTTGGATAGTTATTTCCCTTGGAATTTGTGCCTAAGAGATAACTAAATACACAGTATCATATAAGACGAACGAGAGTTGATCATGTCTAATAAAAAATACAAATTCAACATTTCCACTTCTTTTACCTATCATACATTGATCGCACATTGAAAAATGGTGAAAACAGCCGAGGCCAACCTACATAACAAATCTATCCTAAAAACACAAATAAAACCAGATGTATAAATGCTGCGTATGAAATCCAAAATCAATACACTGCCATTTTAATGATTTTATAGGAAGGTGCTTGAAAGGAAATAGAAAACGAGTATCTCTTCTTGTAGCCGTTGGATCTGTGTGGTATATGGTCAACCATTATTCGACGGACAGATTTATTCAAACGTTTTTTTTTTTTTTTTTTTTTTTTTTTTTTTTTTTTTTGTGATTAGTGACTAGTGATCTAAGGCTTGAGGGAATGAGTGCGGTAGAGGATGCATTTTTTGCCACATCAGCTTGGAACACTGCCCCCTCCCTGCGGTCTTGGTGCGGTAGAGACTGCAGTGTGACTCCAAGAGAGCAGTGCTCCTCTCTTCCGTATGTCATTCCAATTGAACTGTGATTGGTTAGATTTTTTTTTATAAAAATGTTTTTTTTAAACATTTTAAATTGAGTGTGGCATGAAACCGTACTTTTGTGGTAAGTGCTAACGTGTCGCCTACGCGGCAGTAAAGGAAGTGCAATTTTTGTGGTACCACTCTTCTAGCCTAAGGCGCCGTGCGATGGGTGAACCAAAAGACCGTGTGGCAACATGCATGTCGATATGATTTAATCATTCTAAAATTATTGTCAAGCATTAATATGTGATATTTCTTTTGTAAAGATTAAAAAAAAACTTTTTGCTCTATGAAATTGTAAGGCCCCGTCGAAAACTGGAGGATGTAGCCGGGGAAGGCCACCAATTCTCCTCTCTCCTCTCTCTCTCTCTCTCCCTCTCTTTTGCGTATTACTCACGGAGTATTTAGGGTTGGATTTATAGCATATCGTATTCGCATTTCAGTATTTGGGTAGGATACGTCTTAAAGTACATATCTCTCCCTTATTTTATGCGAGTATATCATGTAATTAAAACGTTTACACGTTTGGCCCCTTATTTTCCTCTTGTTCCACTAACTACCATTTTCAAATATGCTTTCTTATCAACTTCTATTTAAGGGATAATTTCACATATACCCTTATTAAATATCAAAAGATCGTATTTGTTCACCCTAATTTCTAAATATCATATTTACCCTTATTAACCTTTCAAAATATCATAAATGCCGAAATATATTTTTTTAATATTTGAAAATCTATCTTTTATATTTTAAAATCAGTATAATTATAATAAAAACTTACTTGACCGTAATGCCCCTGCCTCATATATCATTCTTTTAGTTTTGCACATTCATAGCTGATTCTCTTTAATCCTCACATTTGTTGGAACCTGAAAGTGAACCTCTAGCAATCTCTAACCTTTTGAAGTTTCGAAGTCAGTCTCAGTTCTGAAACATAAGCTGGTGCGAAGTCAGTGTGCTGTCCGGAATAATAACTTGAGTCCAGAAGAGAAGAGAAGTTTGTGTGTTAGTGTTCCGAACCAAATGAAGGCATTCCGGAATAACTTGTCTGAATCAATGTTTTATCCATTTGTATTAATTGTATTTGTCATTTAGCTTGATGTTACATATCATAGGACTAGATCTCTTTGTCAAACTTAGATAATCAGAGTGTCAGGAGTAACTATATTATCTAGTCTTATGTATGTAATTGGTTTGTACGATCTGTTCTCCTATTTATAGGAGTTTTCAATGACAAATCAATAGACGGATTGTTCAAACAAATATAACAATATTCCAGTTTACTTCACTTTCTAAGATATTCTCTCAAACATTCTCAAATACTTTGTTGAATGCATTAACTCAAACTTGACTGGTCTTTCCAGACTTGACTGAAACATTCCTTAGTAAGCATACATTGATCTTAAGCATTAACTCAAGGTTTGAGTTCTCAAACCTTGTCCTTGCACATCAGACCTTTTATTCTCACAATTGGTATCAGAGCTTGAGTGGTTGTCCTTTGAATCCATAAGATCGGATTATAGTTGGTTTGAGATTACCTTGGTATTTCAACCATTTCTGTGTTCAGGATAAAAGTTCTTCTATATACCACTTTTGCTTGAAGATATCTTAACTTCAATAGTTGCTTCTAATCCTCAACAAATATATTCAATGCAAATAGCAAATAGCGTGGGTTGCCCTACTCGTGCCCCACTGCTAGTTATTGAAGAATATGATCATTGGAAAGTTAGAATGAAAAGATTTTTTACTGGCTAAAGAGAAAGGTGAAACTATATATCTAGAGATTCGTCACAGAAGGTCCTCATGTTACAGTTAGATACTTATTAAATTTCCATTGGATTATATTGGCCACACCAATATATTATAAGCCTTAAAAATCTGGAAGATAATCCTTTGGCGCTACTACAAATTTGTCACCCTCCTTCCTTTCTATCTCTCTCATCTCTCTCACCTGAATGATCATAAAAAACACCACATGCTTGATATCCCTGGAACTATTTCACATGTACTCTTATATCTCATTCGATCTTCAATTGTACAATGAATCAGGTGAGGAAATCTGATTTAATATATCAGGAAGAATGATAAATTACCTCACTCATCACCCTCCCTTCTCACGAGTTTACCTAAGGTACACACACACACAAATTCTACACCTGCACAAAATATTGCATATATTGCAAATGTACAACGCAATATCTCAAATGATTCACAGTTGTACAATGAGATCATAGAGAAGCTTTTCAAATTATTTAACCCATCACTGGACTCATTTAAGGTATTCACTCACTCCTCCTTTCATCTTCCCAAACTCCTTAACTCTCGTGTTCTCCCTGATCACCAGAAAAAGAGCCCAACAACAACCGAAGTTGTTGCCATTTCCAACCAGCCTCTATTCTTCCTTATATCTTCGATGGAAAACTAACCCAGATACCTCCTGATCACCACCATTTCCAGTTGAAGCAACCTCCCCAATCATAAACAGGCCCTATAGGCATAGTTCATCAGAGAAGAAGAAGCGGTGATCACCTCCATTTCCCTCCTGCCTACATTTGTTTGACTCTCAAATAGCTTCCACTCATCCTTTCCTTGCTCCTCCATCAATCTCAGATAACTCCCTTTCTTTTCTGATCAAAACACGTCCATCAACCACCATGAACAGTCGGCACCTGCATGGTGGCCGGTGGCCTAAACAGTTCCGACGGGACGACCCGGTGGCGGGTTTGGTTCTGATCAGATGGATATAAATCCTGACTTCATTGTTCTTCTGCCATGCAATGCTTAGGTCAACTCCAAGACTTCCATTCCGGATCCCGCTTAGAACATGAGCTTCCCGACACTCTCGACTCTTGCAACTAACATGAGTTCTATGGCCCCTCATTTCTGATTTCATTGTTTGGGGGAGAATACATGTTTGTTGGTCAATATTTGATAGCTAAAATGGATTTAAAACAAATGATTTTGGATTATACAAATTGCTATAAATGGGATATGAATACGTATGAAGAGAATGGACGATTAGATATGGCAGTAAGTTTTAAAAACCATGGTTATAAATAAATGCTGGGAATGTAAATGCATATATATAATTATTTTGTATAGCATTATAGAGTTAGGTTCAAATGTTTCGACTATCTATTGTGTGCATGTATGATTGATTCTGGACCAATCATTTTAATTATTTTAAGAAAGTAATTAATGCATATTAAATGTTGAAGATGTAATTAATACCCATTATATCTTTAACATGTAATATGCATTAATTACTTTCTTAAAATAACTAAAATGATTGGTCCAGAATCAATCATACATGCACACAATAGATAGTCAAAACAAAATAACCTAACCACACATATATATATATATATATATATATATATATATATATATATATATATATATATATATATATATATATATATATATATATATGAAAAGAAAACAAACTAAATATAAATACACCTAGAAGGTTAGATGGTCATAGTTATATTATACTAATAAATTAGAACTTCTAATATGTGCAATAACTATTAAGGACTCCAACGAAAAATTGCATTAATACAATAATCACGTTAAACTTAACATGATTATTAACTTCAGTGAATAATTATATATAGACATAGTTTTAGTAAATTATAGAGTTAACCCTAGTTGTTAAAGGTTAATGTGGTTTCGTTACATCATAAAATTTCGGTATAAAAGTCATTAGAAATACATACTTATCGAGTATCATTTTCCAAAATTTAAAGGTATTAAAATAACCTCGCATGAGATATATAAAATATGGGGAATGTAGGTTCCCGGTCGATCCAAACTTGGATAAATTCAAAAATTAACTATTATGATAACACAATATCAAATTCATATCTAGAATAATAAATTGTTGAAGTTTTAAGAACTTCGGGTATCGTTTTTCCTAAATGGCGAATAACTACACGTCTAGAATGAACAATATAGGTTTATCATACCTAATCCATATAGGGTCATCATACCAATTCCGTTTATTGTACTTATTCCTAATACCAAACCCAATCCGTTTGAGTATTCATTATAAACTATTCCCGGTTTTGCGAAAGCTAAAATCTCAATACTTAGTAGAGACCCTCCATTATATAACCGTTAATCCGCAAGGAAATGACTAACGCTAGGTAGAAGTGTCATAATATTGATCTTATACGGTATGACCGCCCGCCCAGAGTTGCTAGCTACAACTACGTATGACAAGATGGATTTTTGGCTCTGGCGTTAGCATCATCGAACATTACCATGTGTTACTGTTGGATTAGTGTCTAAGCCCGTAACTATATTTGATATGTACTTGACCTAGTTGTGCATGGTCCTTTTAGGTTGCCTTCTCCAAAGCAACTTGACAAGGTAATTTAAGGAGAGAGAGAGAGAATATTGTGGTTTATTAATATATTAAAGGAGAAATCATATTTATTTAATTAGTATTGGTCATAAATTAATTAGGAATTAATTTGGTGACTAAAAGAGATTAATTAAATAAAGGGGTATAAACTGTCAAATGTATGATAGTTGAGTTTTGGGCTGGGAAACCTAATGGACTAAGGGGGGAACGAAATTATGATGGGGATCCATCATATTTTCGTCCAAAGGCCCTAATCTAGAAGGTTCTATGGGCTACTTGGTGATTAAGCTGTCCATTAAGGTTTAGATTGAAACCCTAGCAGCCAACAGTATAAATAAGACCTCTAGGCTATGGAAATCGGCTACACTTGATTCCAAGAGAACCCTAGGGCCAATTTTTAGCATCTATCACCCTCTCTCATATTGCCTTCTTGCTTGTGGGGTTTGTGAACCATTAGAGGAGTTACAATTGTGACTCTAAGCTCAAGATCAAGAAATCACAAGGATTTCAAGCTACTTGAAAGAGGTAAAACACTTAGATCTGTTTTCTTAATGATAATTTCGAATTATATATGATAGATCTAGGTTTGTAAGTCTTGGATTCAAAGCATGTACAATAGAGAAACCTAGATCCAAGCATTAGGGTTTTTATGAGCACATAGGATTGTTCTAATGCATAAAACCCATCATTGGTATCAGAGCCTTGATTGGTTTCAATTGTATGTGATGCTTAACTGTTTGCTTGCTGAAAATCGAGTTTTCTTGCCTCTGTCTGACTCAACTCGGCGAGTCAGTATCTGTACTCGGCGAGTTGGCCCTATTCGGCGAGTTTGTGCGTCAGGCAGAGGAGATTTTGAGATTTTGTTGCTGTTTTGTCATGGATTTGATGCCTAAATCGTTTTTTGAAGTTAAAATCTGAATTTTACTTTAATTAAATGATTATCTCTGCCAAAACAATAGATAATTTCAAATCTTTTGAATATTAGTTGTTTATATGATAAATATGGATTATTTAAGATTATTTGGTAATTATCTTATGACTAAATATGGATTAGGTCAAATATAGATAATTATGAAATTAATTGTTTAATTTAAATTATTTGTTATTTGATCCCTTTTGTTTTGAAAAGTTCAAAATTTTCCCTCAAGTTTTGAAATTTGAATTTTGTGATTAAAAGTTTAATTTTGAATAATTTAAATTTCAAACCCTTAGAATTTTACAAGTTTAAAATTCAACCCTATACTATTATGTATTATTACAAGCTTAATTAATATATATATATATATATATATATATATATATATATATATATATATATATAAAACTTAAACTGCTAGTCTTACCGTTAGTAGGCCTCATTCACGAAGCCAGTCTATAAGGTGGGTATAAGGTTGCTGCCTATAAAATGGCGCTTAATGGGTGTACACTCACACCCACCGCTTGCTTGACTGGTGGAGGGTCGTTAGCCGAACGGGTAGGATAGGGCAACACTCTACTCATTAAAAGTATAATGTAAGATACAAAGTAACTACATGTTTTACAAATTCCCAATCTTAGTTACTTTAGGGTAAAATGTGAAAATGATGCTAATCCATGGAATTACACTTTGTACCCTTGTCAAACGTTGGTGGAGCGCGTGTGGTTAACCGGCACATCAATTTGGGGATGACATTGGTAGCGAAGGGTGACTCGATGTTTGTCATAGATCAATGGTGCGTGTGTGGTTTACCGACACATTGATTAGGTGATGGAGACATTGAGTGCACCATATTGATTCTCATGGTTATTCACAATTTGTTTGCGATCCTCGGTATCACAGTCGCAAATTTGATGTGCATATCGAGATTTAAACATGCCATTGAAAAGTTCAATGAATCTCAAAGATCTAGGAGTTTTCAATACATTTAAAACCTAAATCTATTTTTCGTTTTTCATGGTGAGAATTAGTGAATCGTCATTCACTTACCTTCAAATTATTTACTTTTAGACTACGACATCCCTTTCTAAGTTGTAAATAATGTTGTTGGATCCTAGCCTTAATTTCTCATTTGGGGTGTTTAATTAGGGATTCATTTCTAATCAAACTTTGTTCCTTTCTTTTTCAGATGTTTGCAAACAACAACAACAACGCTTCTGGGTCATTCTCGTTGATGAACCTATGTCAAAAGGTGACATTTGATGGTTCAAACTTCAACGAGTGGTTGAGGTACAATCGCATGATCACATGCTACGAGGACAAAGAATATGTCCTTGATGAAAAGCTTGAAAAGATTATCCCAGATGTTGCTACTCCTAAAGAGTTGGTCGCCTTTGAGTCCCATGAGCGTGATGCTACGAAAGTTCACTGTATCATGCTGGCTACCATGAACCTCGAACTCCAAAAGTCCTATGAGGACATGTATCCGTATGAAATGCATCAGGATTTGTTGGACAGGTATCACCAGAGCGCGAGGCAAGAGCGCTATGAGATTATTACTAACATGATCACCGCTAAGATGAGGAGTAGAGAATCCCTAACCTCTCATTCGCAGAAAATGCAGATGTATGTTGATTGTCTTCTCAAACTTAATGTTAAGTTTGATGAGGATTTGTCTATCGACATAATCCTCCACTCCTTGCCCTCCTGCTATAACCAGTTTAGGATAACCTACCACATGAACAAGGAGGAGGTATCCTTGAGCAAGCTCCAAGGACTTTTGAGGACTGCTAAGAGCAACCTCAAAGACAAATCTGTTGCATCTTCCCCTGCCGTGGCTGCTCCTGTGATGGCAATAGGTCAAGGAAAGGGTAAAAGAGGAAGGCACAATGTAAGAGCCACCAAAAGGGGAAGCCCTGTGATGGTTCATCCTCAAGTGGGACCAAAGCAGGCCTCGCTAAACCCTCCTATGATCCCAAAGAAGCAGAGTGCTTCTACTGCCACCAAAAGGGCCACTGGAAACGAAGCTGCCCTCAGTATCTACAAGATATAAAGGATGGGAAGATTAAGCCCACCTTTGCAGGTATGTATTCTATTAAATCTAATAACTCCTCATGTGCTACTTCATGGGTTCTTGATACAGGGTGTGGTTACCACATTTGTTCTGATATGCAGGGCCTAAAAAGAAGTAGGGAGGTGGAACATGGAAAGATGAACCTGATTATGGGAAACAGAAGATCGTCGACTGTGACCAAAGTCGATGTTTATTCTTTAGTGTTGAGTAATGGGTTAGGGATAGATTTAAACAATTAATGTTTTTCTCCAGATATGGCAAGAAACATTATTTCATTTCATGGATTGTTTAGACAAGGTTTCATATATTCTTTTGATAATAGTAATGGTTCTATTAATGGTTATTTGAATCGTGTCTTTTACTTCAATGCATTATCTTGTAATGGGATTTATGAACCTGTGATGGTTGTTGATAATTTAGGAAATAATGTTTTGAATATTGATTTGTCTACTAGTCTAGACAAAGCATGCTTGTGGCATTGTCGCCTTGGCCATGTCAACAAGAAATGCATAGCCCAACTCCAAAAGGATGGAGTGTTGGAGTCATTCGATCTTAGGGACAAGGACACGTGTGAATCTTGTTTACCTAGGAAGATGACCAAGTTACCCTTTACTGGCACTTGTGAAAGGGGTGAGGGTCTATTGGATCTCATACACACTGATGTGTGTAGGCCCTTTAGATCCACCACAAGGGATGCTTGTTGCTTCTATGTGACTTTCACGGATGATTATAGCAGATATGGATATATCTACTTAATCAAGCAAAATTCAGAAACCTTTGAAAATTTCAAAGAGTTTAAGAATGAAGTGGAGAATCAGATGGGCAGGAAAATCAAGATGCTTCGGTCAGACCGAGGAGGAGAGTACCTAAGTCTTGAGTTTCATGACTATCTAAAGGAATCCAGAATTGTTTCGCAATTGACGCCTCCGAGGACGCCACAATTGAATGGTGTGGCTGAGAGACGTAATCGGACCTTGTTGGACATGGTTCGTTCTATGATGAGTCGGACTTCGTTACCAATAGCTTTTTAGGGGTATGCCTTAGATACTACCGCCCATATCCTCAATTTAGTTCCCACTAAGAAGGTTACCAAGACTCCTCACGAGATGTGGATAGAGAAAGCTCCCTCGTTGGCACATATCAAGGTTTGGGGTTGCGAGGCTTTCGTAAGATGAGAGACTCACGACAAACTTAAACCTCGTAGTGAGAAGTGTTATTTCATCGGCTATCCACATAAGTCTTTTGGCTATATTTTCTATAGACCGAGTGACAATGTTGTCTTCGTTGCTAGAAGAGGAGTTTTCCGAGAAAGGGAATTGATAAGCCAAGAAGACAGTGGGAGGCAAATTGAACTTGAAGAGATTCAAGATCAAAGCGATGAAGGAACTTCTGACACCGACACCCAACTTGAGGAGGAAACTCCTGTTGAACCTGTTGACGAGTCCTTACCCCTTCGACGTTCCACTAGGGCTAGTGTTCCACCCCAGTTGTATGGATTTCATATTACTACTGAAGGGGATACATTTATTAATGATAGTACACTAGTAAATTTGGACGAACCTAGCAGCTACAAGGATGCCATGGCAGGCCCGGAGTCTGCGAAATGGATACAGGCGATGGACAGCGAGATTCAGTCCATGTACGACAACCAAGTTTGGAATTTGGTTGATCATGTACCAGGTCGTAAGACAGTCGGGTGCAAGTGGATCTTCAAGAAGAAGACCGACATGGATGGGAAAGTGCATATTCATAAAGTGTGATTGGTTGCGAAAGGCTTTACTCAAACTCCCGGTGTTGACTATGATGCGACCTTCTCACCAGTTGTGAAGATAAAGTCATTTAGGGTAATGCTTGCAATAGCTGCGTTTCATGATTATGAAATATGGCAGATGGACGTGAAAACCGCTTTCCTTAATGGAAAGTTGGCTGAGGATGTTTACATGAATCAGCCAGAGGATTTTGTCGATGCGAAGCATCCAAATAGAGTATGCAAGCTTGAGAAATCCATTTATGGATTGAAAGAAGCATATCGCAGATGGAATCTTTGTTTTGACGAGAAGGTTAAAGAGTTTGGCTTTCTAAGAAGCGAAGATGAATCTTGTGTATATGTCAAAGCCAGTAGGAGTATAGTGAGCTTCCTCGTATTGTATGTCGATGACATACTGCTCATAGGGAACGATGTCCCAACCTTGCAGGAGGTCAAGTCCTAGCTTGGGAAATGTTTCGCTATGAAGGACCTCGGAGAGGCAGCTTATATTCTGGGAATAAGAATAGTAAGAAATTGGGAAAAGAGACTGATAGGACTCAGTCAGGATACATACTTGGATAAGGTACTAAAGCGTTTTAGTATGGAAAATTCCAAGAAAGCGGAGTTGCCAATCCAAAACAATAACAAGTTGAGTAAGACTCAGAGCCTGAGTGTAGAGGCAGAGATAGCTGATATGAGCCGAGTACCTTACGCTTCTACAGTAGGCTCTATCATGTACGCTATGACTATATTTGGTATGTACTTGACCTGGTTGTGCATGGTCCTTTTGGGTTGCCTTCTCCAAAGCAACTTGATAATGTAATTTAAGGAGAGAGAGAGAGAGAATATTGTGGTTTATTAATATTATAAGAATAATATATTAAAGGAGAAATCATATTTATTTAATTAGTATTGGTCATAAATTAATTAGGAATTAATTTGGTGACTAGAGATTAATTAAATAAAGGGGTATAAACTGTCAAATGTATGATAGTTGAGTTTTGGGCTGGGAAACCTAATGGACTAAGGGGGGGGGGGACGAAATTATGATGGGGATCCATCATATTTTCATCCAAAGGCCCTAATCTAGAAGGTTCTATGGGCTGCTTCGTGATTAAGCTGACCATTAGGGTTTAGACTAAAACCCTAGCAACCAGCAATATAAATAAGACCTCTAGGCTATGGAAATCAGCTACACTTGATTCCAAGAGAACCCTAGGGCTGATTTTTAGCATCTCTCACCCTCTCTCATATTGCCTTCTTGCTTTTGGGGTTTGTGAACCATTAGAGGAGTTACAATTGTGACTCTAAGCTCAAGATCAAGAAGACTACAAGGATTTCAGGCTACTTGAAAGAGGTAAAACACTTAGATCTGTTTTCTTAATGATAATTTCGAATTATATATGATAGAACTAGGTTTGTAAGTCTTGGATTCAAAGCATGTACAATAGAGAAACCTAGATCCGAGCATTAGGGTTTGTATGAGCACATAGGATTGTTCTTATGCATAAAACCCATCAGATACAATGGGGTGAATGACTTTAGCATGCCCTATTATGGAGCCGGTGCGATAATAAAGTTCAGTGTCAAGAGTTTGGTTATAACATATTTAAAATCCCAGAAATTCCTAACATCTTACAAGAAATCGGAAAAATATCCATGAAACACCGTAATTTTTCAAACAAAATTTTCATTTTAAAATCGCATACTTTTCATAACATTTTGTATGGAAATCGCGTTTATTCAAATTACAAAACACAACTCCATTAATAATCCAGGATCCTCAAAACATAACTTTTTTCTCTGGTGTGTACAATCAAGCCGGTGCCATCCTGCGATCCTCTGAGATACTTGAAACACATATCACAATACACGGTAAGCACGAAGCTTAGTGAGTTCCCCAAAATACCACATATAACACATATTAGCCAGTCGCGGTTATAACTCTGTGGACGCTCTGGTCCTAACTCTGTGAACCTTCCGGTTCTAACTTTGTAAACTCTGGAACATACACATCATAAATCACATAGAAATAATGCACTGTATCACAATCACATACATATCATACAAGATACTCTGTCATATAACTCTAATTACCACTCTAGGTAAAGTATAGTGAGAAGACTCACCTGACCAGCAGCAAGTAAAGACCCCGCTCCCGAATCTCGAACTAGCCTCCGCCTAACACAAGGGATGAATATCTCTAAGTGATACTCTAATCATAACTCTAATGACCGAAGGCTATTCTTCCTCTCTTTAACTCTTTGAAGTGGATAAAATACCACTTTACCCCTCCATGGTCTCTACTACTTATGTTGGTCAAAGCCCCAAAGTCAACAGAAGTCAAACTCGAGTCAACAGTCCATGTTTGAACCGACTCGCCGAGTGCACCCTTGCGACTCGTCGAGTCCACTTACTTTCCTCAGCAATCTCGTGACAGTCCAGCTCAGTTCATCGAGCTATCGCCTGATTCAGTACCTTAGGACAAACCCTAACCAACTCGTCCAGTCGGCTCATCGACTCGGTGAGTTCATTCAGACCAAATGTTCATTCAGATGATTTAAGGCAAATCCATCACCCCAAACACTAGATCTACCATCCTGAGGGTCGACTGTCACGTAAAGCTGCAAGGTTTACATTTAAACATGGCATATAAAGCTCACAATGCCAATATAACTCTAACAAGGATGATTAACCACAATAACTCTTCAATGGTTAACTAAAGCTATAATCTTTGGACTCTCTGGACCTCACAAAGTCCAGATCTGAAGTCTAGGCCTCATGAGAGACCTTATGCATAAAAAGTCCCAACAAGGGTGGAAGAAACCCTAATCTTCCATATCTACAAGATCTAAGCAAAATAACAAGAAAGGTGCAAGCTTTACCTCTTACTCAAGCCCTTGCACGAAGTTACACCAGATCCACAGATTCTATAGTTGTCTTGATCGGTGATCTCCTCTTCTCCTCAAGAGATGCACTTGTTTACTCCAAGTTTTAGCTTCTAAGACTCTCATGGCTCTCCATACACGTTTAGGGTTTGCTCTCAAGGAAGGGTAGCCGCAAATGAGGCTATAATTTCCTTTAAATAGGCCTCAAACGCGGGAAATTAAGGTTTCTCTTCCCAGCACCTACTCGGCGAGTCCTTCCTCTGACTCGTCAAGTCCATTCATTAAATTCATGCGGTCAACTTGACTCGACTCGACGAGTTGGTCCCTTAACTCGTCGAGTCCCTCCTTTAATCTCAAGGTTAACATACACGATAATGTCTCTGGAAATCTGGATGTTACAATTCTCCCCCACTTGAATTAGATTTCTCCCTCGAAATCGCTCCTCCACAACATATGGATCTAATCAAATGACCAAACAACACCATCGAAAGGGTCTCCTACCACACAAATATCTTCCTTTCTGGACACCCGAATCCAAACAGGAACTCCTCCCTGGAAAAGGACAGACCCATCTGCCCCTATGCTACCCCTTCCGACTCTCTAGAATCTGGAACTTCTAGTAGCCTGACACACAGCCAGACCGCCATCTCTAGACGTCTCCACGTTATTCGCTCCTTGAAGAACAAACCCCGATAGCTTACTGCCCCTCTGATTCTCTAGTGGGAACTGATAAAACAAGTCCATGCCCCGACTGGCTACCGATCACTCGTCCCAGACATGATAAACAATCCATATCACATATCAAGGAATGGAAGGATCTCATCACACCAGGGACTCATCCACTGAACCATAATCAAACCCCATCTCCCTTCTTAAAATCCCTTTGAACACTAAGTACCAGGTCATCTCCCGACCTAGCAGTTGATCCTCTGATGGTTACCCATTGCATACCTCAACATGTCTCACTGACTTCCTTCCCACACTAGCTCACTCGGCCCAATGTGACACACTAGTCACGAAGTTCGCTTTTCCTCGAGCGAATACGGAGTTCGTATCACCCTCGACCTCTGTTGTCTACTACTCATTAGTCCCATTCGCTTCGCGGTTTTCTCACACCAACAACTTGACCCACTCAGGTCTAAGGCACCAGATGGAAGCAATACCCCCTTCCAAATGAGATTCAGCTCTGAATCCGAAATCTCATTCTACCTACTCAACGCACTACCAGAGCCAAACTCAAACTCGAGAGTTTGATCTGACCCAGGGCTGGAACCACTCACCCCAATGAACCACTCAACTTATGAATCATGACTCGCAACCCATGCGTACCT
The DNA here is from genome assembly GCF_002870075.4 of Lactuca sativa. Classification (NCBI taxonomy): domain Eukaryota; kingdom Viridiplantae; phylum Streptophyta; class Magnoliopsida; order Asterales; family Asteraceae; genus Lactuca; species Lactuca sativa. The sequence continues at coordinate 117,468,043 of NC_056630.2, read as the reverse complement.
CACTAATTCACTTCCTTGGCTACGAAAACCTCTACTCCATTTGGAATATAACGACTTCCGACAAACATGGAGACCCCAGTCTCTCCCCTGGTTCGACCCCAGGCTTCCACAAGTCAAATATTAGGGCTACCCAAGCCTAAGACTCTTCTGCGTCAAGCTCTGATCAGAGAGCACTTCATCACAACAATCTCTCGCTGACTAGTGGGTACTACGGTGTAACACCCGAAATCAGAAAGGTCAAGAAAGGAGAGGAAAAAATCCTAAGTTGAAGAGGGTTGACTCGTCGAGTACAGGGAGAAACTCGGCGAGTCGGAGCGGGATCCGGATGTAAAGCAATTGACCGACTCGGCGAGTCGGCAAGTGGACTCGGCGAGTCAGGTCTGGGTTTGGAAACCCTAATTTCGGGACTTGGTACCCTATTTAAGCATCTTATTCTCTTTCCTAGGGCTCAGTTGCAGCCCTATAGTCCAGAACCAGAAACCCTAAGCCTCCATTGTTGCTCATTCAAGTTTTCTTGCCATTTTGGGTGGTTTGAAGGAAGAAGGAAGAAGGCTCACATTAGGGATTCAAGAATTGGCAGTAGATCCAGAGTTTGTGAGGTCTTCCAGAGCATTTGAAGGTAATGAGTCGTGACCTTCCCTCTTTTGCATTTAGATCAACCTTTATCATAGGATTTGGGGCTTTTAGGGCAAGTTCTTGAGCCATTTCGAGTTAGAAGCCCAGATCTGAAGTTGCTACTTCAGATCTATGTGTATCTTGGCCTAGAGAATCATAAAGCATCAGTGGACTCGGCGAGTCCTTCGAGTCCTTCGAGTGGACTCGGCGAGTAGCTTGAAGATGAGGAGGAACTCGACGAGTGAGATGAACAGCTCGTCGAGTCGGATGAAGTTAAGCATGAACTCGGCGAGTTGGAAGAACAACTCGACGAGTTGGTTGAAGATTGCCTTGGACTCGGCGAGTCTATTAGTGGACTCGGCGAGTCAGGTCGCGAAACCTCAAACCCTTCGAGTTGAGACTCGAATCAGTGAGTCGGGTGGTGACTCAGCGAGTTGGACAGGACAGGACTTGGAACTAGTTGGACTCGGCGAGTCATAGAATGACTCGGCAAGTCGAGTTGCGAATAGAAAGACCCTGAGCTTATGAACTCGGCGATTCATTAGGAGGACTCGGCGAGTAGGGTTGACCTGGAAGGTTGACTTTGACTAGGATTTTGACTTTGACCAGAGTTGACTTAGTTAATTGTCAGACTAAGTGTTATATGTATATTGATAGCTCGGAGAGCTAGAGGAGCAGCGGTTTAGGGGATTGTCGAGTAGCAACTAGAGGTTTATCAGCAGAGTTCAGTAGTTCAGGTGAGTTTCCTTCCAGTAGGAACGGGTCTAAGACCACAATGCCGACCCGTTTAGCTTGTAGCAGTTTCCGGATTTTGATCTGATGCAGTATTTAGTATGTTTGATGCCTTCGTGGCTCAGACAAGAATTATGTGTTATGTGTTCCGGGCCACGGCCCGATGTAGTATGCAGTATATGTGTGTTCATGCTAGTTGATATGTTTATGCTATGTTCTATTTAGTTAGCCCGGACTTCAGTCCGATGCAGGGGGCAAGGCCCCAGTTAGTCCGGACTTCGGTCCGATGCAGGGGGCAAGGCCCCAGTTAGCCCGGACTTCGGTCCGATGCAGGGGACAAGGTCCCAGTTAGTCCGGACTCCGGTCCGATACAGGGGGCAAGGCCCCAGTTAGTCTGGACTTCGGTCCGATGCAGGGGGCAAGGCGCCAATTAGCCCGGACTTCGGTCCGATGCAGGGGACAAGGTCCCAGTTGGTCCAGACTTTGGTCCGATGCAGGGGGCAAGGCCCCAGTTAGCCCGGACTTCGGTCCGATGCAGTGGGCAAGGCCCAGTATGTGCTTTATATGTTATTGTATGGTATGTGGTAGTTTGGGGGAGCTCACTAAGCTTCGTGCTTACGGTTTTCAGTTTTGGTTTCAGGTACTCGGTTTTCAAAAGAGGAGCTCGGGAAGATTGCCGAGCACACACCATAGTCAGTTAGCCTGGGAATGTTTGACTCTGATAATGATATTATGTTTTGAATTTAATACTCGAAAGTTATGTTTGACTTATGATACATTGTTTATAAATCTAGTTTTAGTAATGTTTTAAAAGAAATTTTTAGTCGTGATTTTTGGGTCGTTACAAGTTGGTATCAGAGCCAGGGCACGGGTCGATGTGTTTGATGGGGACGTCGAACCCTATAATGGGGGGGTGAAAATGGGTTAGATCTGATCCCACATCGGCTTGGAAGGAGAACGAAACATTTCCTTATAAAGGGGTGTGGATACCTTCCTTGTCACAACACGTTTTAAAGCCGTGAGGGCAGCAGATCCCATAAGAACTCTGCAGTTAAGCATGCTCGGGCGGGAGTAGTACCAGGATGGGTGACCCCCTGGGAAGTCCTCGTGTCGAGTGACCCAAAGCGGACAATATTGTGATACGTGCCAGAGGGGGATGTTACAAATGGTATCAGAGACTTGGTTTGAGGGATTCGGGCGCACTTCCGAGTGTGCCTGAACTCAAACTAAGGAAGTGGTATAGAGTTTTCAAAAGAAAAATCGTAGTTACAAAAGAATTTTGAGAAAAGAAAACAATTTTAGAAAACGTGTAAAGAAAAGAGTTTTAGAAAAAGCAAAAAGAGTTTTGAAAAGAGAAAAGGGTGTGGTGCATGCAATCAGCCGAGCTCAAGTAAGTACTCCCAATTTACCCATACAAGTTATGTTATGATTATCAGTATCAGTTTCAGTTTCAGTTTCAGTTCCAGCTTCAGTAGAACAACATGCTAGAATAGGACTAAGGATCTAGGATGATGCCTTATGTGCCTGCTTTATGTGTTCAGCTTGATAAGGATTTCCTGCTAGTAATGAGTAGACAGTAGCAGGATAGCTTGTGTAGGTTATGCCTGATAGTATGAGCTTAGCATTGTATGCTAGTGCAGTTTCTTGTTATGAGAATAGCTTTGCCTAAGTATGTTTCCTTTATTCGAATGCTGCTTGCTTTGTGCTTTGTGGGATTCTGAGTGATGGGAGTTAGCCATTAGGTGAATACGTTACATCACATGTGATCAGGATTGAATAATCTCAGAGTGATGGATTTGGCCCTATTGCGCAGCTCTTGTCTGAGTCCAACCGTTGTAGGGACGAGACTTTTACTCGAAGGATTATCCGAGCCTCATTGCATGTGATGGTATTCAGGTGGTGGCTAATTAGCATTACAAGGAGGCCTTCAGCAGCTGAGGACTGGTTTGGGTGGAGTCAGAAGTTCCCTAGGGCAAGCCTAGGATGGGAGTAGCAGAGATCAGTAGAAGTGATTTGGTGGAGTTGAGGTAACTCTTGAGGAAAGTGCGGATAGATGTGGAAGGTAGTAGGGGCCCATACTAATGAAAGCAGAGGATCCGTACTCGATTCAAGAGGGGCCAAGACGAAACCAAGGAATGGTGGAGTGAGTGAGAAATCCCTCAGCAGTAGTGTGTAAATTGATCAGGAATTGTTATATTTTCAGCATGGTGACATTGCGCGAGCTACCAGTTAGCAGTTCAGACGTCGAGGAGGGATCTGGCTCGGGCTTTAGAGCCGGGCAGCTTGATGATCAGATGAGGGATTTCATTTCCGCAGAGATCACGCGCAACATCATTGATCAGACTCCAGTGATTTTCGGTTCGGTTAGAGAGGCCATTGTGGAGCTCATGGACCGTCATCTTGAGGCCTTTAAGGCCGGGATAGTTTCAGGACAGTTTGGGGCTCGTCTAGGTCCCGAATCTTATGGAGTTCAGGGATCCATCAGGGAGGGAGATCCCATTTCTAGTTTCTGCCATCATGGGACAGGAGTGAGTGGGGCACCCTGTCTCCAAGAGAGACCTCTGTATGATTGGATAGTTGAGGAAGTTTCGCGAGCCATTCACGAGGATCTACTCGACATGGTCGTGAGGATCACTGATAGATTGATCGAGAGGCTCCAGGATCAGACAGCTGTTGTTCAATCGGCGGGCAGGGAGTCAGAAAGGAAGAGGAAAGCGGATGAGACTCAGGTAGCCTCAGGTTCGGGTAAGAGGCCCAAGGGTTCGGATTTGAGGGCGAGGAACTATCAGAACCACAGTCGATGCGGGAAGTGCGGAAGGACGCACATGGGTGTGTGCAGGCGTAGAAATGGTGATGATTTGGGCTGTTTCAGATGCGGTCGAATGGGTCATATCAGCAGGGATTGTACTACTACCATTGCCCAAGGACTTGACCCGATATGTTTCCATTGCGGTCAGAGAGGCCACTAGAAGGCCCACTGTCCAAGTTTGTATACAGCATGGCAGGTGTCAGCTCCTGCCCCTGGGACTTCGAGAGCCGCCAGTGGACATCAGGGTCGGGCAAGGGCGCCTACAGCTCGGAGCCGAGTTTTCCGGTAGATTTTAGTAGGGATACGAGCAGCACTGAGTGATGGAGGTATGTATCTTTTGCTTTTCTGTCAGCTATTATTTGTGATATTATTATTATGTTGCTGCATTGTTATCAATAAGCTTAAGTGTTGGGGTATTGTATTACCTGCTTGTGGTTGAGTTTTATGCCATCTGCATACCTTGGAGTTAGAATGGTGAATTGGAGGTCGTTCCCTCTAGATCAGGTTACTTCGGATACAGTAACTGTAGCATGTATGTGTAAGATGCAGTAGTGCCTTACTACTTGCGGAAGGCGTTAGTCGGGTAATGATCAGTTATATTTTCAGTAGTGATAACCCAGAGTTTTTAGTGGAGCAGCTAGCGGTCAGTAAGGAGGTGGTTTGGGGATGTGCACCCCAAACGCAGGTTCTCGGAATGCAGTCCCTAAAGCAAATATAGTTAAGGATCGAAGGGTGCTCAGTCAGATAGCAGGAAGGGTGCGGATCTGATAAGAGTTAGTTGGAGCGCTGGCAAGGGTAAACGTCGGTGGGCAGCATGTCGCCCTTTTAATGGAAGGAAGGTTGGAAATCCTTTCGACCAGTGAGCAGTAAGGATCTAGCCGAATCCAAGTGGGGGAGAACCCTCCGAGTATGCAAGGATAAGAGCCACATGGACTCAGAATGAGTGCGCGGCCTCTGAGAGGAAATGATAGTAGCACAGTGATCGATGGATCGAGAAGTTCAGAATCGGGAGTTCGAGGACCTTCCCAGCAGTTAGTTCATGTAATCGAAATGGTTAGAAGCTGGTTGAGAATCCAGGATTGGAGGACCACCTGTAGAGGCTCAAGTGAGTCAGAATGAGGATCCTGAGAACGGTTAGCAAGAGATGTCTACGTATTAGTAGCCAGTGTCAGCGTCAGCATGCAGGATTGTGTAGATTCAGGAGTTGGGAGTTTGGAAACTTCCCAACAATAGCTTCTTGTATTCGGATTAGTAGACGGTTGGTTTGGGAACCAAGCCGAAGAGTTCCTTGACGAAGCGCTAAGTATATCAAGGATACAAGATGTCGAGGATGATGCAGTATTCAAAGACCGAGGGATGTTTTTGAGAAATTAGGATGAGGAATCACTAGCGGGACTAGGGATAGTCAGGATGTCCTCGAGATAGTAGTAGTAGTAGTGTTGTAAGTCTGCGGGGGTAGCCGTAGCATTCATTAGCAGTCAGATAGTAGTAGTAGTGTTGTAAGTCTGCGGGGGTAGCCGTAGCATTCACTACCAGTCAGATAGTAGTAATAGTGTTGTAAGTCTGCGGGGGTAGCTGTAGCATTCACTAGCAGTCAGATAGTAGTAGTAGTGTTGTAAGTCTGCGGGGGTAGCCGTAGCATTCACTAGCAGTCAGATAGTAGTAGTGGTGTTGTAAGGGGGTAGCCGTAGCATTCACTAGCAGCCAGATAGTATTAGAGAGTTGTAAGTCCGCGAGCGTAGTCGCAGCCTTTATCAGATTGGTAGGTAGCATGAGCGCGTGTTGGATGCGGGAAAGCAGTAGTACCCACCAGTTCGGGTGCAGCAGTGAGGATATGGGAATCCACGGGTTAGATTTCGGATTTCCCAAATGGTTCAGTTATGGCTAAGTCAGCAATTTTGGCTATAGATCGTCACATCAGTTATGAGATCAGAGTAGCAGTGGACCGTTGGGGTTCGGGTATGTTAAGGGCTACCGTCAGTCTAGGAGCCATCATGTTGTTAGTCGTGGAATTGATGATGTCAGGATTTGACGTATGGACCCGATCGGTTGGATCGGAAGGTTGCTAGAGCCACAGTGACAGGATAACTAGTGGAGACTAGTTCCAGAGAGAGATTTCGTTCAGAAGTCGTGGGAGCGACTAAGTGAGGAGTCCTTTGACTCCACGGTTGAGTTGGAACTCAGTGTTGCAAATAACCGACGAATGATTGGAGACCAGGAGGGTCTCGAGATATTTGGGAAGCAGCCATATGTCAGTTCAGTGTTTCAGGCAGCTCAGTGTTTCAGTCAGTTCAGTGTTTCAGGCAGCTTAGTGTTTCATTCAGTTCAGTGTTTCAGGCAGTTTAGTGTTTCAGGCATGTTCAGTATTGCAGGCAGTTCAGTGTTTGGAAAGTTTCAGAGTTTTGGATAGTATTAGTATTTGTGTTGGAATGCAAGTGCTGACCGTATAGTTGGTTGATTTGGAAATGGCAAGTCCCTCTCAGCAGGATCAGTTGAGCCTTCTGCCAAGTATAAGTGATCTGTAAGGATAGCTAGGCAGGAAGCTTTTCTTTCAGGATGGAAGGCTCGAGTTACTAGGAGTTGAGTAATCAGATGGGATATAAGCAAGCTAGTTCCAGCAGCATCGTTTCAGTATGAGCGGCAGAGTGGATAGAACAGTTATATATAATCGAAGTATCTACAGAAGTCGTTGGAGGCGACTAGGAGATTGCGATGGAGTGTAGTGACCGGTGGGAGTCCGGTAACTCAGATATCGGCAGATTAGTTAGACCTGGGTAGTCTCAGTACACCCGGTAGGCGGATGAGGGGCAACAGGATTTTCAGTCGGAGGAAGTAGCATAGAGGAAATTGTAGAAAAGAGAAGGATTCAGTATGTACCAACAGTAGTGACCGGCACTGTGAGTGGCTGGAGTGATGGACGAAAGGTTATTAGTTTTTCCAGGCAGAGAGTTGGAGGCAGTTCGCAGAACAGTTGGCCATAGCAAACTTCGAGGACGAAGTTTAGTTTAAGTGGGGGAGAGTTGTAACACCCGAAATCAGAAAGGTCAAGAAAGGAAAGGAAAAACCCTAAGTTGAAGAGGGTTGACTCGTCGAGTCCAGGGAGAAACTCGGCGAGTCGGAGCGGGATCCGGATGTAAAGCAATTGACCGACTCGGCGAGTCGGCAAGTGGACTCGGCGAGTCAGGTCTGGGTTTGGAAACCCTAAATTTGGGACTTGGTACCCTATTTAAGCATCTTATTCTCTTTCCTAGGGCTCAGTTGCGGCCCTATAGTCCAGAACTAGAAACCCTAAGCCTCCATTGTTGCTCATTCAAGTTTTCTTGCCATTTTGGGTGGTTTGAAGGAAGAAGGAAGAAGGCTCACATTAGGGATTCAAGAATTGGCAGTAGATCCAGAGTTTGTGAGGTCTTCCAGAGCATTTGAAGGTAATGAGTCGTGACCTTACCTCTTTTGCATTTAGATCAACCTTTATCATAGGATTTGGGGCTTTTAGGGCAAGTTCTTGAGCCATTTCGAGTTAGAAGCCCAGATCTGAAGTTGCTACTTCAGATCTATGTGTATCTTGGCCTAGAGAATCATAAAGCATCAGTCTATGGGTTGATTGTTGAGCCCCTTTGTCTCAAACCCTAAGTTTATGGTGTATGGTGCCTAGATCTCCTTCTGTACACGTAAAGTTTGCAACTTTACGTGGGGAATAGGCTTGGGAAGGGTAGATCTGCAGTATGGAGTCCATGCATGACTGAAAAGTCCTCTGCATGTATGAAGATCTGAATAGACTCGGCGAGTCCTTCGAGTGGACTCGGCGAGTAGCTTGAAGATGGGGAGGAACTCGACGAGTGAGATGAACAGCTCGTCGAGTCGGATGAAGTTAAGCATGAACTCGGCGAGTTGGAAGAACAACTCGACGAGTTGGTTGAAGATTGCCTTGGACTCGGCGAGTCTATTAGTGGACTCAGCGAGTCAGGTCGCGAAACCTCAAACCCTTCGTGTTGAGACTCGAATCAGTGAGTCGGGTGGTGACTCAGCGAGTTGGACAGGACAGGACTTGGAACTAGTTGGACTCGGCGAGTCATAGAATGACTCGGCGAGTTGAGTCGCGAATAGAAAGACCCTAAGCTTATGAACTCGGCGAGTCTTTAGGAGGACTCGACGAGTAGGGTTGACCTGGAAGGTTGACTTTGACCAGGATTTTGACTTTGACCAGAATTGACTTAGTTGACTGTCAGACTAAGTGTTATATGTATATTGATAGCTCGGAGAGCTAGAGGAGCAGCGGTTCAGGGGATTGTCGAGTAGCAGCCAGAGGTTTATCAGTAGAGCTCAGAAGTTCAGGTGAGTTTCCTTCCAGTAGGAACGGGTCTAAGGCCACAATGCCGACCCGTTTAGCTAGTAGCAGTTTCCGGATTTTGATCTGATGCAGTATTTAGTATGTTTGATGCCTTCGTGGCTCAGACAAGAATTATGTGTTATGTGTTCCGGGCCACGGCCTGATGTAGTATGCAGTATATGTGTGTTCATGCTAGTTGATATGTTTATGCTATGTTCTGTTTAGTTAGCCCGGAATTCGGTCCGATGCAGGGGGCAAGGCCCCAGTTAGTCCGGACTTCGGTCCGATGCAGGGGGCAAGGCCCCAGTTAGCCCGGACTTCGGTCCGATGCAGGGGGCAAGGCCCCAGTTAGCCCGGACTTCGGTCCGATGCAGGGGACAAGGTCCCAGTTAGTTCGGACTCCGGTCCGATGCAGGGGGCAAGGCCCCAGTTAGCCCGGACATCGGTCCGATGCAGGGGACAAGGTCCCAGTTGGTCCGGACTTTGGTCCGATGCAGGGGGCAAGGCCCCAGTTAGCCCGGACTTCGGTCCGATGCAGTGGGCAAGGCCCAGTATGTGCTTTATATGTTATTGTATGGTATGTGGTAGTTTGGGGGAGCTCACTAAGCTTCGTGCTTACGATTTTCAGTTTTGGTTTCAGGTACTCGGTTTTCAAAAGAGGAGCTCGGGAAGATTGCAGAATACACACCATAGTCAGTTAGCCTGGGAATGTTTGACTCTGATAATGATATTATGTTTTGAATTTAATACTTGAAAGTTATGTTTGACTTATGATACGTTGTTTATAAATCTAGTTTTAGTAATGTTTTAAAAGAAATTTTTAGTCGTGATTTTTGGGTCGTTACATACGGCTCCCGTAGTATCACAACGACCTCTCACTAAATAGTGAGTACTACGGCTCCCCATAGCATCACCACACCCCTCACTGAATAGTGAGTACTACAACTCCCCGTAGCATCACCATAACCTCTCACTGGATAGTGAGTACTACGACTCCCTGTAGCATCACCACACCCCTCCCTGAATAGTGAGTACTACGGCTCCCCGTAGCATCACCACAACCTCTCTGAACTGACTTATTGAAACTGCAACTCCCTGCAGTCTTACCGCATTTACTCTTACCACTTCACAATCTCATCCTCAGGTTGACACCACGCCGCGATCATTAACTCATGCTCTGCGGCCCAACATAGATAGGTACATACACCCATCCAACTAAGCATCACTACATTAGACAACCACCGTCATGACAAAACCTCTTTTCCTCGATGCAATTCACATTCTCAAATAAATCCATTTGGTGTCAATTGGCCTAAGGGCCCCCACCGGAACCATAGACACTTGATACACCACTTGTCCTCTCAAACTCAAAACTCAAAATAATCCGAGATTTAGGACATTAAACTCAGATACCCCGGAATACCATCACAACGCCTCGCAGTGCATTGACTCCACCATTGATCTCATACACATGGCATCATACTCAGATACCGCATTGCTTCCTCGAAATCTCACAACCGATCTTTCTCTTGTTGTAACACCGGAATACTCCATCTTCCAAATTAAAACACGGAGAAATTACCAACGACTCAGAACATAAAGATGACAATCCGAAACTTCCTCCTCTAATTATCAAAGCTCATGCAAGAATACTGATAACGACCCTGAAGTTGGTTGCCCAATCAACTTCTTCCCTTCCCATACTACATATAATAGCCCATACTCTGAACCAGAAATTCTCAACCACCGAACTAACCTCGCAAGCCAACCACCTCGAATTCACCATTTTAACCTTGAAGGATTCCTTACCACCACAAGGCGTCCGACCAACGACCACTTGCCATGGAGACACTCAACCTTTCTCAAACACGTACCACATGTATTATCTCGCTCTGCACCTCTCCTTGACCACCAATAACCTTGGTGTCAGGAATTCGCACCGTAGACCTCTCTATCCAATTCTCTAACCGCTCTTGAACAATTCTTTGATCTCCTCAAAAGTAGCTGGTTCTCCCCCACTCAGGGTTCGATCCATCACCAATTGGTTTGCCAACAATCTAACCCACAAATTGTTTTACCAATAACATCACACCTACTTTTAGAAGGTGATACGCAATGCTTGATGATCTCCCTGATGGAGGTCAAGCAATTCCAAATACTCCGAATCTCTGATGAAATCCTCAGACACTTCTCATCATCACTACCTCTAGTCATTCAGAATCTCATACCATCCCACTACCATACATCTCAATTGTCCATTCGTAACCATGGCTCTCAGTCTGAAAATAACGAACTAACATATTCCTCATCCCCGACTCTTTAACCAACGTTCCATCATGTGGGTTGTAATAAGAGTGGATTCATCGTTACCACACTCGATACCCATCATAGACAATAAGAGCCACCGCCCCAATATCCATTTCTTGATTGTCTGCCGCTGCAGCTAATACATGCCCTACTATGCTCAGATAGGGTGTATCTTTGTGCTTAACCATCTCAGTCCTCGCTGACAACCTGCTCAGGCTCTAACATTACCTCTCGACAGATATACTGCCCAAATACTCTGATGAAAGATCGTAACCAAAGCTACCCCACAAGGCTCACCCCTAACCGTGGAAACCAAAAATCTCAATACCTCCCGTGTTTCCCATAGGAACAGAAATAGCACCACTCAGGTCACAGAAAGTGACATCTCCACCATCGGCTGATTGCTCAACTCATGCCACAATCCTCCACAACCGCCATCTCTACTCATTCCTGAGTCTTGTGACTCCAATTGGCATCTCACCAACAATCCCTCGTAGCTAACTCGATTTCCCTTTTAATGGATGCTCCACTAAAACTTGTTCCTCATGGCCCTCTGGCCCCATAATCTTTCACATCTGATCTCGGTCTAACCAATCACCACAGAATAACTGGTAGAACCAATAACACTAACTGCCACGGGTCATGGTACTCGAACCATGAAATCACCTCTCGATCTGCTGCAAATCATGGTACACGAACCATGAAATCACCTCTCGATCTGCTGCAAATCATGGTACACGAACCATGAAATCACCTCTCGATCTGCTGCAAATCATGGTACTCGAACCATGAAATCACCTATCGATCTGCTACAAATCATGGTACACGAACCGTGAAATCACCTCTCGATCTGCTGCAAATCATGGTACACGAACCATGAAATCACCTCTTGATCTACTGCAAATCATGGTACACGAACCATGAAATCACCTCTCGATCTGCTGCAAATCATGGTACACGAACCATGAAATCACCTCTCGATCTGCTGCAAATCATGGTACATGAACCATGAAATCACCTCTCGATCTGCTGCAAATCATGGTACTCGAACCATGAAATCACCTCTCGATCTGCTACTTCAAACCTCCGGAATGTTCCCTGTATCGAGTATGGGTCCTCTGCTTTCAGTAGTACGGGCCCATACTACCTGCCACATCTACCCCTACTTTCCACACGGACCAACCCCGAGTCCCTAAGTAGCTGCTCGACCTTCTCAATCACCAACCCCGTCATGCGTGTTCGCTCCTCTGCGGATTATCCAACTCGGTTAGTGTACTCATCTGATTAAGATCACCCTTTCCTAGGCTATTCCTGGGTTCTCACACTTCTCCGCCATCAGCAGCTGAAGAACTCCTTATGATACTAACCATCTACCTCCTGAATATCGTCATATTCACTTAGTAGCTGACTCTTGTCATCAAGAGTCCACAAAGCACGAAGCAAGCAACATTCGGGCATCGAATAATCTCCACCAACATGTAAAACCACTATACGCTATTATCCTACTTGCTCTCCTCCTACATGTAGGATACCACCGAACTCAAGCGACTTCACCCCCACGTGGGCATCTAACTACCCTCTCAGTAGACTCCACAAATGCTCATCTAGGTATCTCTCCTAGATTACTCCTCTACTCAAATCCCTCTCTAAAAAGGATTCCTGCTAGATACTCTTAATCAACACATACTCAAAAGCACATTACAGATAACAGTAACTCCTAGGCTAAGGCATCACAAATCAGGCCACTCTAGTCCTAACATATGAAATACCTAGCCTATCTCTATCATGCATAATATCTCATAGCATATCTCATAAATATCTCATAACACAAACGTAAGGGTATTTTGGGAAATCACCGTTCGGGCTTTGGCTAATTGTACACACTGCTCCTTCTCGTTTTCTCTTAGAAACTCTTGTCCGCTTTAGAAAAATCATTTCTTTGAAATTTTTTCTCAAATCCTCAGTTTGAGTCTAGATTTACCAGAAGGCGCGTCCGAATCCCTCAAACCAAGGCTCTGATACCAACTTGTAACACCATAATTTTTCAAACAAATTTTTCATTTTAAAATCGCATACTTTTCATAACATTTTGTATGGAAATAACGTTTATTCAAATTACAAAACACAACTCCATTAATAATCCAGGATCCTCAAAACATAACTCTTTCTCTGGTGTGTACAATCAAGCCGGTGCCTTCCCGCGATCCTCTGAGATACTTGAAACACATATCACAATACACGGTAAGCACGAAGCTTAGTGAGTTCCCCAAAATACCACATATAACACATATTAGCTAGTCGCGGTTATAACTCTATGGACGCTCTGGTCCTAACTCTGTGAACCTTCCGGTTCTAACTTTGTAAACTCTGGAACATACACATCATAAATCACATAGAAATAACGCACTGTATCACAATCACATACATAGCATACAAGATACTCTGTCATATAACTCTAATTACCACTCTAGGTAAAGTATAGTGAGAAGACTCACCTGACTAGTAGCAAGTAAAGACCCCGCTCCCGAATCTCGAACTAGCCTTCGCCTAACACAAGGGATGGATATCTCTAAGTGATACTCTAATCACAACTCTAATGACTGAAGGCTATTCTTCCTCTCTTTAACTCTTTGAAGTGGATAAAAGACCACTTTACCCCTCCATGGTCTCTACTACTTATGTTGGTCAAAGCCCCAAAGTCAACAGTCCATGTTTGACCCGACTCGCCGAGTGCACCCTTGCGACTCGTCGAGTTCACTTACTTTCCTCAGCAATCTCGTGACAGTCCAGCTCAGCTCGTCAAGCTATCGCCTAATTCAGTTCCTCAGGACAAACCCTAACCAACTCGTCGAGTCAGCTCATCGACTCGGTGAGTTCATTCAGACGATTTAAGGCAGATCCATCACCCCAAACACTAGATCTACCATCCTGAGGTTCGATTGTCACGTAAAGCTGCAAGCTTTACGTTTAAACATGGCATATAAAGCTCACAATGCCAATATAACTCTAACAAGGATGATTAACCACAATAACTCTTCAATGGTTAACTAAAGCTATAATCTTTGGACTCTCTGGACCTTACAAGGTCCAGATCCGAAGTCTAGGCCTCGTGAGAGACCTTATGCATACAAAGTCCCAATTTTGGTGGAAGAAACCCTAATCTTCCATATCTACAAGATCTAAGAAAAATAACAAGAAAGGTGCAAGCTTTACCTCTTACTCAAGCCCTTGCACGAAGTTACACCAGATCTACTGATTCTCTAGCTCTCTTGATGGGTGATCTCCTCTTCTCCTCAAGAGATGCACTAGTTTACTCCAAGTTTTAGCTTCTAAGACTCTCATGGCTCTCCATACACGTTTAGGGTTTGCTCTCAAAGAAGGGTAGCCGCAAATGAGGCTATAAGTTCCTTTAAATAGGCCTCAAACCCGGGAAATCAGGGTTTCTCTGCCCAGAATCTACTCGACGAGTCCCTCCTCTGACTCGTCGAGTCCATTCATTAAATTCACGCGATCAACTCGAATCGACTCGGTGAGTTGGTCCCTCAAATCATCGAGTCCCTCCTTTAATCTCAAGGATAACATACACGATAATGTCCCTGGAAATCCGGATGTTACAGTCCACTCAGGGATTAACTGCCATCGTAATTTGGTTAGAGAGATAAGATATGTAAGAGAAATCTTAACATACTTAATATTCCTTTGGTTTTTAGATTAATAAAATGACAACCGATAATAATGATTATCATTTGAAAAATTGACAAATAGAGACTCATTTACTAGAAATGCTGGTACAACCTATACAACAATAAAATGATCATTTCTTGGTGAAAATTTGTCTAAATATGTTTTGAAAAGGATAAAGGTTTCTATCTCTATATTTCTTTTTATAAAAATCTTATGTTATTTTAAGAATATGTGGAGTCAAAACCTGTAGGACTCACCAACATTAATGTTGACGTATTTTAGCATGTATTCTCAGGAAATTAAGGCAAGAAATCCACGCGAGGAGTATGGAATCATTGTCTTATGTTTTTGTTATAAATTACATTTTATGTCCTCTTTTTGAGTCGTTGAAGATTGCTCATGAAACATGTAACAAAGTAAGATATAACTATGTCGTATGTGATGTAAAACTCTAAGTGATTGCTTAATGTTTGATATATACTATGTTTGTGATATTCGATTTTCGTCACTCGCCCAACGATTCTGCCGTCGGCTGGGGGTGTAACACAAGACAACATTAGGTTGTATCAAAGAGAAAAATTTAGGTGGAAACAAGTAATGAAAAAAGGAGCAAAAATAACAGAGAATATATAAATAACTATGTAGCCTTTTGATAGCAACTTAATGTTGAAAAGCAAGAACATTGTTAGTTAAGTGTCCTATGTGACATGAAGATCTATTTAACACAAAAAGGAAACAGAGTACCTTTTAGAAGGTACTTACAAAGACAAGTGGAGCCGTATCCTCTTTCCATAAATCTACTTATATAAAAATATCCCTGCACTTCCTTTTTGCACATCCCCACGATCTGCATCAGTGGATTAATCTAGAGGAAAAGATATATGAAGAAGAAAATTGTTTGAGCTTAAACTTAAACTATCAACTCTAGATTGAAAGTTGAAAGTTTCATGTATACAAGCTACAAAATCCAGATAGACTAACTACACTTTTAGATATATTGAAATCCCTAATTAGTCTATGTTTTCATTTGTAGTTCATCTAACTCAAAGTAACTACATTTTTGTAGATACACTAAAATCCATCAGCCTACACAACTTTCTAATCAAGATAACTCTTCCATTTTTTTTGAAAAGCTAACATATGTTCTTAACTACATTTTTTTTTTGAAATCCATCTGATATTAGAAAATGAAAATCGAAAACGAGTTACCAGTTCTTAATTGCTATCAATTTAATAAAATGAAAATGAAAGTAAATCTGACCTTCGTCCTTAACTTGAACATCATCAGATCTGACAAAAAACTCTCAACATGTAGAGCTTGAGCTCGCAATTGCTAACATCAAGATCTTGAATTGCATCATTTAAGAATCATAATCGAGACTAATCTGTACATCTCCTTCCCCATCTTCATCGGTGATTGAAAATCAAGTCGAAAAACAAGACAGTAGTAGCAACGAAGAGAAATTCGATCATCAACATTTATCTTCTGTGATCTAGCGGCTGCACTGATTGCTCCAGAAGATGGATTCGTCATCCTAGGGTTTGGATTTCCTTAGTTTACTTCTGATTCAAGAAGAGTAGAAGGAATCAGATAAGTACATTGGTAACTGCAATGTAAATGTAAAGATCTTTGATTCCGACAACTGATCGTCGATTTTCTTACAGAAATGAACCAACATTCCCAATTCATTTGGGTGTATTCACTCTAAACCTGTGGATCTAGATGAAGAATGTGAACGATGGATTCGTTATTCATTGTTGACAACCCTCAAGTATTTTGTCCTTCCGAAGGAAAGCCAAAAAGAATTCTCATTAATTTCAAAACTATCACCGCCATTTTGAATTTAAAAAAAAAAAAACTCTATTTAATCTCAGCCGCTCGTCTTTGAAAAGCAATAGTCCAGATTTGTCCTCGTAGTCCTCACCCAATCCTAGTTCTATATTTGTTGATATGTATATCTCATCGACCTTTTAGAAATGGTTCGGTAATTTTCTCTATAGTTCAGTCATTTTCGGATGGTTCGACCATTTCTTAATGGTTCGGTTATTCTCGGACAGTTCGGCCATTTTCGGATGGTTCAACCATTTATTAATGGTTTGGTCATTCTTGGACGGTGGATGGTTCGACAATTTCTTAACAGCTTGGTCATTCCCGGACGGTTCGACCATTTTAGTTGGTTTGGCTATTTCCTGACGGTTCGGCCATTTTTCCTATGGTTCGGCCATTTTCGGTTTGCTCCCTCCTAAGGCACAAAGTACACCCTTCAACTCAACCTTCTCATGGCTATCTTATAGCTAGCTGTTGATCTTCTTCTCCAAGAAAAGGTATATCCAACTATGTATAAATAGACCTCTCAACACACAATAAGTAAGTCCAACTCTCTCTCTTTCTCTCTCTCTACATGCAATCGGGTTCCTTCCACTCAAAGGACCCAACCTCATTTCGTATCGATACTAACTTGACCTTCGGACGCCGCTCCCGGGACGCAAGTCCTGAGGCGACTCTAACGGTCTCGTTTATGAGTGTAACAAGAATCAAATTGGAGCTCGCTAGCGGCGACGAAGCACACATCTGAGATCTCCTCGTGACGATTTTTGGGTTACATCAAGTGGCACCATCCGTAGGACTCGGGCAAAATAGCCATTGCCTTGTACGTTCTAAAACCTTTCACACAATGATATTTGCAAATTCACACCATTAAAGAAGGTTATGTCACTAAGCAATTTCTTCGATCTTCTAAATCTCTGTTACTGTGTTTGATTTAAAGATATGAAGCTGCTAATATCTGCAAAATAATAACATCAAAAGGAAAATGCAAACAAAATATATATTATTTTGTCATTCCAATATTAAACAAGGTAACATCTCAAAACCAAAAAAGCTATTTTTTTCTCGTTACTTTAAAGCGAGGGTAAGGTGAAAACGTTTAAAGCGAGAGTAAGGTGGGTGAAAACATGAACAAAAGGGATCTGTCTATTTACAGCTGTTTAAAGCTGTCTAAGCATTACTATACTACTGTACATAAAAGGTATAAAAAAATCAATCCTGTACAAAAATAAAAGGAGGGTGTAGTTAGACCATCTTCAACCCATTTCCCCCCCAAAAATGGAATAAAAAATGAGGTAAATAGTATTTCATCTCCATCTCTACTCCATTTTTACTCCCAAAAAGTATATTCCATTTTTCCAACTTATATAGATTGTCAAACTTATATAGGAGTGAGTTGGAGATGCTGCTCAATCTCCCAGGAGCTCCGAAGTCAAAGGACTGAACCAGACATCTAAGCAAAAACAACATAGTTTTATGCTTACTCTATTATTCAACGACATCAATCTCTGTGTAGTTTACTTTTATTTTGCTTAAGTGAATGTTCAAGAGAAGTAACCAGGCAACGTTCGGTAGTAAGGTCATCCCCAATGGGGATTCCATGGGGAGTTTAACGGGGAAAAAATGCTTATGTGGTGGGTTGAATGGATATATAATGCATTGTGAAGTGGGTTGAATGAATGAGGGTTTAATCCCCATTCAACGGTGTAATGGGTTTGTTTTCGTTTTTTTTTTTCTTAATTTATTATAAAAACTTATTTTTTATTTATTTATTTTTGTTTTTCTTTCTCAATTTATATAGAAAGTAATATTTAATATTTTTTTTCAATAAACAAACTATATATATATATATATATATATATATATATATATATATATACACACAAACACACACACTATACTTTATTTAATTTTATATTCAATAATTTAATTTATTAAGTTACTTCATATTTTTTATTCTAAACAATAAAAAAATATATAAATCTTAAAAACACTTTAAAAAGATAACATCTTATTTATTATAGTACAATATAGTGAAATTACATATTAATAAAACGTTCCCAAATATGCTCCATTAAATCATGTCGAAGAGCATGATGTACTGCATTGTCACGTAGTTCAGAGTTTCTTTGAATTTGATATTGAACTTCTTCGACAGGTCCTCGATTCACACATATAGGAGGATCAACATCATCTGACCAATTACTAATTGAATTTCCTTCATTTTCTACGATCATATTATGTGATATAATGCATGTATACATTATATCCTTATGTTTTTAAGTTGCCAAGATCTTGCTGGACCTCGTACAATTGCCCAACGAGATTGAAGAAATAAAAAAAAACCTACTGGAGCAAAGAAGAAAAAATGTTGTTGGAAAAAGCTTGGCTACAAATTTCAGAAGATAGCATTACTGGAAGTCAACAACGTGATAAAGAGTTATGGCGACAAGTTAGTGTGTACTATGAAAAAAACAACACGTCGAACGTTGCAAGAACTCAAGCCAACCTCAAAACACATTAGCATTACATGAACCCATTTGCAGTTGCATTTAATCAAATGTATATCGTATTGAAAAGTCAACACCTCAGTGGATGGTCTGAGGATGATCTTAAAAGTGCAGCTTTTGAGCATTATCATGCTAGATATGGTGCCGATTTTAGGCACGAACATATTTGGAATATCATTAAAAATGAATAGAAATGGAAAGGTTCAAGCACTGCATCTAGGGCATCTATGTCTTCATCAAATACACAATCTTTCATTAACCTGGATAATGATGAAGTTACAACTCGTCCAATTGGTAGGAATGCAGCAAAAAAACTAGCAAAAGGGAAAGCTACCAATTCCACTTCGTCATCTGGTAATAGGCTCAATGAAATACTTGAAAAGCATATAGAAGAAAATAAAAAGACTTTTGAACGCTACCAAAACTCTTTGGATATGAAGAATGCATTGAAAGAAAGAAAGATGAAAATTAAAAAAAGAAAAGGTAAAGAATGATTCATGGATCCCAGTACCATGTTGGAAGATGGACGTGAAATTTGGAGAAACCTTTGTGACGACATTAAAATAAAATACAATATGAAGTAAAATTTGTATTTTAGGTAATATACTTTTTATTTAGTATATTATTTGTAACTTTTAATTTCTAAATTGTAATCTTTAATTAATATTTATTAATTGTAACTTTGAATTTCTAATTAATGTAATATTCTAGTTTTATTTATTAATATTATTTATAAAAAAAATTAAAATGTTGATGTGGAAATCCATTGAAATCTTAAGAGTTTAATGGAGTGTAGAGTTTAATATGTTAAATGGTATAGTTAGTGGAATGCTGATGTGGCAATCCATTGGACTCTTAAGAGTTCAATGCATAGGAGATGGTGTAACGCCTTGTTCTAAATTATTTATTTATGGAATTTCAGAGGCCAAGGCTAGGGGCATTTCGGTCCTTTATGAGTCTTAGAGCGGTTATTTGAGAAGGTTTCGAGCCGGGGTGTGCTATTAGAAGCGTAGGGCTTCTCGCCACCTTTTCGTGGATATAAAGTTCATCGGAAAACGGATCTAGAATGAAAGAGTCATGACACTTTGAAGATATTGGCAATAATGGCCCTTATGGAGAAAAGTTCGCATGGAAGTCCATGCATGCAATTTGGAACACGGGTGGGTACGCCTAGCGTAATGGAGCAAGTGATCGCGGGTGCGGGGAGGTGTACGCCCAACGTACGAGAGGTAGGCCCAGCATACGCTTAGAGTCTTAAAACCCTATTTTGAGGGTGTGCCACTATATAAGGAACATAATGGCTCCAACCCTAGCCCCTTTATCAGCCTCCCCCCCCCCCCCCTCAGAGAAACCCTAGAACACCCCAACCTTTCATTTTTTGAGATCTTGACCTTGGAAAGCTCATCTTGGTGGTTTTAAGCTTGGAAGAGAAAAGAAGAGATTGGAAACTAGAACGCCCCAACCTTTCATTTTGTGAGATCTTGACCTTGGAAAGCTCATCTTAGTGGTTTTAAGCTTAGAAGAGAAAAGAAGAGATTGGCAAGGAGGAGCCTTAGAAGATGGAGCTCATAGATCTGAGATAACATCATCTTCTGGAATACTTTGAAGGTATAAAGCTCACAACTTTACTTAAGGGTGCTTAGATCTAGTATGGTTTAGTTTTTAGTCCAAAGTTGAAAGCTTTATGGCTTAAATCCGATTTCCAGACCAAGGGTTGCCTCCCTTGGTGCTAAATGACTCTCTAGAACAGAAAGTTGATATCTTGATGGTCCAAATGAGTTCATGCATGAGTTAAGACCTTTTTCCATGGAAATAGATTATGGGTTTTGGAGTTGGAGCTTATGTGAGTCATGGAAGCCATAAAGCAAGCAACTTTATGGTTTAAGACATGAAATAAGACCTGGATCTAAGTTTGTAGCCTCTGAATCGGAGTATTAAGCACTTAATGGAAAGATTGATTAACAGGGTACTACGCTGAGCCTACGTGTAGGTACGCCCAGCGTACTCGTCATCAAGCCTGTACGCTAAGCGTACATTGGAGTACGCCCCGTGTAACGCTGCCAGTTTGGGTTTCGAGCATTTGGGCCTCGGTGTGGGCTGTGCTTTGGACTATGGGTCTTTGGGCCTTAGTGGGCCATCAGGAGTCAGTGAATATGGGCCAAGTATATGTGTTGGGCTTAGGGTAAGGCCCAATAAAAGGATTGGGCCCAATGTAGCAAATTAGGCCATTAATAGGCCAATAGTGGGCTTGGGAAGCCTATATAGTGTTTGGCCTTTTATAGTATGTTTGGGCCTTAGTTATGGACCATATTGGGGGGTAGGGGTAAAATGGTCATTTTACCCTGAGAAGGACTATTGCATTGAGCTAAGTGTTATTTGATTGGTAGCTCGGGGAGCAGCAGTCGGGGAAAACTGCAGTTAGCAGCTAGAGGGTTATCAGTAAAGTTCAGTAGTGTAGGTGAGTTTCCCTTTGTGTGAATGGGTCTACGACCACAATGTCGGCCCATGTAGTTATGAGTAGGAAGACTCGGGGGTTAGCCCTAGGCATTGTATGCTAGTATGTTACTCCGGACCAAGGTCCGATGCTGCGCGGGTGCCTGAGGAAGGTTTATGTGTAGTTATTCTGGATCAAGATCCGATGTCGGGGTAACCCCGAGGAAAGTTGCATGTTAGATTATACTCGTTGTCTATGTGACACTTATATGTGCCTGGTAGGGAGGTGAGTGTGGGCGAGGTCCCATATCTCACCTTTAGCAGAGTATGGACGGGGTTCCATATCTCATTAGTAGCAGAGCAGGGGCGAGGCCCGAGTTAGGAAAGTAGTGAGTGTGGGCGGGGGCGGGGGCCCGTATCTCATTATCAGTAGGAGTATGGACGGGGTTCCATGACTCACTAGTAGCAGGGCAGGGGTGAGGCCCAAGACAAGCGAGACGTTAGGACAGTAATGCAATAGGGTATGTTCAGTTTATGTGTTATGTGATATGGTTATATGTTTACATGCGTTTAGAGGGCGGGGCCCAGAGACAGGCGGGGCCTAAAGTAAAACAGATATGTATACCGAGCGGGGCTCGAAGCCAGGCGGGGCCTGGGATTGGGCGGTGCCTGATGTAGCGGGCGAGGCCCAATGTAGCAGGCGTGGCCCAGTGCTTGCAGTATGTGATTATGTGTAACATCCATAAATTTTACACCAAATTTAAACTTTTCCAATCACAATTTAAACCCAAATAGTGTTTGTTTACAAATTGTTTTCAAATCATTATTCATCAGAGTGTCCCAAAACAAATCGTAAGGATGAGGAGCAATACGATCACGCCTTTGCTTTGTCACGATCTCTTGACATACCTGAAACAATAATTGAAAACTGTAAGCCCAAGGGCTTAGTGAGCTACCCCCAAAATACCAATACCACACTGATAATATCATATTAGTAATAATCAATCAATCAATATGCATACTAGGCCATTGGCCCGACTGGACCGCCTTACAGGGCCTACAATCTAACTAAATTTACACCGAGCCTTCGGCATGACTGGACCGCCACGTGGGCCTAAAGTCTCCCCGGCTCGCTCATAGGGCATGTTGGCCTTCAGCACAAAGCGGGACCGCCTCAACCCAACCAACAAACAAATAATCATGTGCACATAACTAACATATACTGGCATGTACATACATCAAACTTATGTATCTTACGGATCATCAATCATAGCGATCTCTCATAACTAGAGCACAGGCCCAGCAGGCCACTAACATACCAATCCCTAAGGATCATAAAACATAACATACTATCTATCCTGATTTCAATTTATCAGATCATAATCACATACATCATATCATAACCATAACAACTAAAGGGTCGACCTTGGTGCCTTAGACCTTTTTGATATAGTGAGGATAACTCACCTCGCAGATGTCAACTCGAAAGGTAAACTTCAACTCTCGGATCACTTGACACAGGCCCCACCACCTATTATCATAGTACAACATACTCATAAGTCCTTAACCTTATAAGGTACTTCATAACCCACTAGTCAACCCCTGGTCAAAGTCAACGTCCTCAGTTAAGGTCAACAGTCCATGTTGACCTTAACTCGCCGAGTACCCACGGATACTCGCTGAGTTCCTTGAAGCACATTCCAACTCGCCGAGTCATTGGGGTGACTCGTCGAGTTCCCTTGATTTTTGATCAAGCTTTAAGGCCACCACTCGAGTTTCCTCCTTGCAACTTGACGGATACACACTCATACATATCCTGGAGAAAACTCATCAAACTCGCCGAGTTGTTCTTCAACTCGTCAGTAATCTTCACCGGAGTCGCCGAGTTGTTCATCCAACTCGTCGAGTTCACGACCATCTTCATGTAACTCGCCGAGTCAACCTTGCGACTCACCGAGCCCATTCAGTCCTTTTTCCATACAGACTTGATTTGAGCCATGCAGCGGCTCCAAATCACAAATCCAAGCTTCTAGGGCATGCTTATCACGTAATGTTGCAAACTTTACGTGCATGCATGGCTATAAAGGCTCTAAATGCCTATTTTAAGTTCTTAATGGAGCTTCATGCTCAAGAGGGACCTCAATCATGACCAAAACTGTAACTTTATGCTTCTAGAATCCAAGGAGGGTCTAGATCTGAAGTTACAACCTCAAATCTAGCCCATAGCTCATCTTACCAACTTAATATTCAACAAAAACCCTAAAACTCAACCCATAGAAGAGATATACAAGGGAAAACAACGATTTGGGTACCTCTAGAAGATGATAACTGAGATAAGTGTTGATTCCCACAATCTACTTGCTCCAATCTCCTTCTCCTCCAAACCTCCTCCCTCCAAAGATCCTCTTTTCAAGCTTCAAACACACAATGGTCACACACACACACACGTATTAGGGTTCTCAAGGACTCTTTAGAACTGTAAAGAGGCCAAAGGGAGGCTAAGGTTCCTTTAAATAGGTTGCAAAACCCTGGGATTTAGGGTTTCATCTGCCAGCTCCTACTCGCCGAGTCCCAATATGGACTCGTCGAGTAGGTAACTTAACTCGCGATCCCACCCCGCTGCTACTCGACGAGTAGGGCAACCAAATCGTCGAGTAAGGCCTAACCCAAAAATCTTATTTAAAACAATACATGAGAATCGGGGCGTTACATTATGCATGGTATGTGGTAGGTTGGGGAACTCACTAAGCTTCGTGCTTACTGTTTTTAGTTTTGGTTTCAGGTACTTCCGGTAACGGAGGGAAAAGGGGTGATCACATGGCACACACCATTGTTTATTTAGCCTGAGATGTTTTACTCTGATAAAATAAAATAATGTTTTAGACATGATACTCTAATGTGATATGTTTTGAATGAATGGTTGACACTTGTGGTTTATTTATTAAATTAAAAATGAAATTTTTGGTCAGAATTTTTGGGTCGTTACAGATGGCCTAATAATCAAGATAAAGTGATATGAAAAGGGGGAAGCATGGTCATGTACTCAAGCTATTCATCATACTATCTTACCACAAAACTTACCGCCCCACTCAAAGTTATTTTCCTCTACAACTCGGCGATTTAATTGCATGTTGTTTGGATTGAATATGGTCTCTAACATGCCCGTACCTTCAATCGAATGTCTAGGCAACTGATTTTCGTTTCAAACCTCTTTCTTCATAACTCCTCTCACGAGCTGCATATCAACCGCTCGTAGAAATGTCGAAATGAAAATTTTCATCTATATTCCTTGATTCCTTCTACGAATATGAGTGTTATGTTTTTGCTAATTAGTTCAAACATACGGTCTCGACATCTATGCTTCCATCATCTACAAACCGGCATGCTACGGTCCCTAGTTCGGTATATATGGTCTAGTCATCTGTGGTTCGAGGATCTACACCTCGGTCCTTTATGGTTCAGACATCTACACCTCGGTCCTTTAACGTCGATCATTAAAGAACTTTATCTTTGAGGTGATTTGTTTGTAGTTTTATCCTCTACCTCCAGGATCGTACCAACAAAAATCAACCAAATTAAAATGTTAGGAGTTCAGAAACCCATCGTTGATTATCAGAGCTTTTTAATGGGTCGGTATATATGGTTCGGATATATGGATCGGCATTTGTACTCGTAAACGATTATTGAAAAGAAAAAAAAACAAAAACAAAAACGGTCCTCACCCATAGAAGATACTTCTCAGGCATCTGTTCTTGAACCATACGTACATCTGCTTTAATCAAGACCTTTATGTCTTGTACTCTCAACATAGATCAAAACTTCGACCTCCCAATAACCTACAATAGCTATCGTTTCCTTCAAAAACCACAAGCAACTACTGGAGTTGTCGATCCATCACAGTCACAAGGGGACTCAAGACCTTACAAGCATCACCAAAACCTGAAAGAAAAAATAAAAAATAACAGGGAACTTATTATCGTCTTCAAGGAGGCTATCACAATTGTGTGTGGTCTTCGAGATCAACCTACAGTTACTCTTTTTTTTTTTTTTTGAAACGGCAAGATAATATTGAAATTAAAAAAACATCCTGCGTGAAGCTGGAGAGATTACAAAACAGCCATGGAAAGTTAAAATTTTCAACAAACGACAACAAAACAAAAAATAGATCAAGCATCAAACAGTTACTCTACCATCAGAAGTTTGAATCTCCATTTCTGCTAATAGAAGAAACGACAATTAATTCACCTGTTTTACAACTTCCGCTACATCTGAAGCACTTGGTCCATATGGGTCGGGCATCACTACTTCGTATATCATTACCAACCGCAATTATCAACAGTTGGTTCATCAACACCCTACGGTTCGGGCATCAGTACTTCGGTACATATGGGTCGGTCTTTTATGGTTCGAGGATCCACACTTCGGTCATATATTGTTCGGTACATCTGCATCTTCTAAACTTTATCTATGTCATAAAGAGCTTGAATTCCATCGACATCGTTACTTGAATCTCTTTAATTTCGTGTTTCCTCCCTTGTATACATTTTCCTTTATTTGTGGAATTGAATATCTGGAGACTAGGGATGGTTTCGTAATTGAAGAAGCAATTTTCGATTTCCAATTCTTGATTCACGGTGGTATTTTTCCCCGTAATCATCTGATTCGATGGGCATGGTAACCTCACTGCTTCATAAAAGCAACCTAAATTCAAGGAAGACAATGAAGTCTTGGAAGCGAGTCATCTGCAATCGAATCAAACAAGGTCATCATCTTGTTCTTGATAACAGTTAACAACTACAACATCGCACCTACCCTGTTAATTCGCCATCTGGGCTCACCAACAGCTCCATCTACAACTTTATTTCCGCATCAATCTAACAAGTTTGTTTTGACTTTCACGATCTGAATGATAATCAAATATGTCCATGAAAGGATAATCGAATATGTCCAGTCAAAATTTGTTGTTTAATCCCCATTACCAAACACAGTGACAGCCTCACATGATTAATTGGTTATGTTGGCTACATGACACATACTCCTGCGTCAACACATGTTTTTACTATTATATGTGTCAATATTTGTTTCACGGCACTCATGTCACCTATACTCATTTCTACCACCCACCTCTGGGTATTGTATCTAAATTCACCTCCTCGAAAATAGATTCCCAAAATGCCCCTTGGCTTATTCAAGCTCGCATAAATACAAATTCAGCACGTCAAACATTCTATTTACCTATTCCCTTTTTTTACTAGCTACTCCCTTTCTTTACTAGCTACTGGTATCGATCAAAGTGGTTGCACATGGTGCTGCTATTTATGCAAAAGTCGTGACCATCCATATTTTTGACTCTTCATGATGGTTCATACATGCACATATTATAATTATTGATCTATTACTCCAACATCACCAAGAAACGACACTTGAAGACCTGCAACAACAGCAGAATGGTTTACACAATCTGAAAGTTGGCGCCATCACCAATCACACCCGAGGAGATATTTCACTCCGGTCGCTTGCTTCAGTTCGGTATCTATGGTTCGATATTTATATATCATCAACCTGAAAGACTGACAAAACAGGAGAATAATAAGAGTTTTTGAAGTTTAAAATCAGCTGGACCAAGTGAAGTTCTCTCTATTACAAAATGCAGACCCATTTTAATTGGGTTGTCTTTAAAATCAGCTTCATACCAACTATTTGTAGAAATGTTCCTATGAATTCATCATCAGCAACATTAAGCCATATTCCATCTCCGATGTTGTTGATTCTTTGTTTTACGACCGAGATGATTGAAAAACTAACATTGCTCGGGCCACCTGTTCTCTACTATCAATGTATCAAAATTGAAGCAATCGAGTTCATAAATGGAGATCGGGCATACCGGTTCAGACATCAAAACCCTTGAACCAAGTCATTAGTTGGTCTCTTCGATCTTGAAGTCTTCATTATTGATCTTAATCTCGAAGTGTTCGTCATATATGATGTTGAAACATATTAACTGTTTTACTCTTGAAAATACCCACCGCATGGATTTTTTTTTTGGAACCGGCAATTATATTAAAACAATGACCCTAACAAGATGCTAGGGACCAAAATATACATCGTACATAGGAGCATTACAAAAAGAACACACCACCAGCTATATACAACTAATAGGTGACATACACCACTTCTCCCACACGATAACATCACCTCTGCGCATCCTAAATTTTCGCCAGCTAAAATCCATCGATTTAATACAGTCCACAGTCTTCGCCGGTGTCGAATTCATTCCTTTGAATATCCTGTCATTCCTCTCCTTCCAGAGACTCCATAATGTTCCATATAGAATACAAGTCAATATCTCTTTCTTTTTTGGGCAATGACCCCAATTCCGGGCAAAATCTAAAACGTCGGTAACTCCAGAAAACTGTTTGGCAGGAATGCCACACCAGAAAAGCACCTTGTTAATTGTGTCTTCCGCAAAAGGACACGATGTGAGGATATGGTTTGATGTTTCCACGATGTTGCTGCATAACCCGCACATCGGGGAAGGAACCTGGATGTTTCGTTTTTGTAACTCCTCAGCCGAAGGAATCCGTCCCTGTTTTGCCCGCCATATAAAGCTTACTACTTTTTTCGGGGCTGAGTTTAACCACCAAAATTCCCCATCACTGATTTGATGTGATGCTCTATCTAGTCGACATCGGAGTTTTGCAACATTGAAGATCCCATTTACTACAAAATCTGACCTCCATGTTATTCCATCCTCATCTGGATATAGGATATCCTTCGCCTCTATATTTAACTTCCAAAGTCCACTCTTCACTTTATCAATGCCTGACCAAACCCCACTCACCCGACGTTTTGAGAAACAATATCAAGGACGGTTTGTGTGGCAGTGAATCCCCCTGATGATTTGAGCCCAAAGAGATTGCGGACGTGATTTGAACGCCCACCACCATTTTGCTAATAGGGCCAGGTTTAGGTTTCTCAAAGAACCCAAACCCGCCCCTCCAACATCCTTTGGAGCCTTCATTCTATCCCAAGTAACCCAGTGTACTGTTGCCCTTCCGGATCCCCCACTCCAAAGGAAATGTCTCTGAATCTTTTCTAAATCTTCAATTACTCCAATTGGGGCTGCGAATAAAGAGAGGTAAAACGTAGGAAGATTCCTAAGAACTGATTTGACCAAAGTCATTCTCCCGCCAAAACTCAGGGTTTTAGCCTTTCACATTGAGAGTTTAGATCAAAACTTATCTATAATCGACCTCCACGCTGTTTTCCTGTTCATATTTTCTCCAATTGGGACCCCCAGGTAAGTGAACGGAAGGGATGATGGGGCGCATCCTAGTGGGGCCGCCCAACTGCACACCTCCGAGTGTAATGCACCGATATCGAATACCTTTGATTTTGTGAAGTTTACTTTTAGCCCAGACACCACGTGGAAGCATCTCAGTATTCTAGCCAGATTAGAAATGTTTTTCCTTGACCAGTCACCAATAAATAAGGCATCATCTGCATAAAACAAGTGGGAAACAGAAATGTTAGCATTAGGAATGCGGATTCCATCAAAGACCCCTCTCTCTGTAGCCGCCTTCATCATAACGTTTAGGCCCTCCATTGCCATTATAAAAAGGAAAGGCGATAACGGGTCGCCTTGCCTCACCCCTTTAAACATTGAAAACTCCAACGTCGGGCTGCCATTAACTAGTACCGAAGCCCTAGCGGATTCTAGACATCCTTTTATCCACCGTCTCCACTTTGATCCGAAATTCATTTGTTCCATTACCGAATCGAGATATTCCCAATTTACCGAATCAAACGCTTTATCAAAATCCGCCTTGAATAATAACATCTTCCGATCACTCCTTTTTACCCACGAACATAATTCATTAACAATCAAAGGTCCTTCTAATATGCTCCTTCCTTCCACAAATGCTGATTGTGTCTCATCAATACAATTACTAATACATTTTTTCACTCGGATCGCCATAGCTTTTGTAACAATCTTGTATAGAGCACCAATAAGACTTATTGGTCTATAGTCATTTAAGGATAATGGATCCTTAATCTTGGCCGCGAGGGATATGAACGACGAGTTACACCCCTTGGAAAAACTCCCCCGCTGCTTAAAGAAATTTACAAATCTCATAATATCATCGTTTATTACATTCCGATAATTTTTAAAGAATTGGAAAGTAAATCCATCCGGTCCCGGGGCTTTGTCCGATCCACAACACCAAATTGCATGCTTGATTTCCTCAACTGTGAAAGCCCTCTCTAATAAGATACTCTCCTCATGTGAAAGTTTTTTAAACATGTTGCTGCGAATTTTTGGTCGGCTCTTCCATCTCTCATCAAATTTCCCAGAAAAGAATTTGAAAACCTCTTGTCGAATGGCAACAGGATTTACCTCCCAATGTCCGTTAATAACAAGACCGTGAATGTGGTTTCTCCTATTTTGATTATTTACATAACCATGAAAGAAAGAGGTATTTTCGTCCCCATCAACCAACCATTTTATTTTTGCCTTTTGCTTCAAATCCATGGCTCTTGCTTTTTCGATTTCCATGATTCTGCTCACATATTTTGATCTACTCCCTATTTCATGTGCCAACAGAGATCTCGATTCCGCATTCAAATCAATTTGTAATACTTTTTTTCCTGCAGTCAATCAGTTCCCCATTTTCTTTATCGAAATTTAAATCACGCCATTTCTTTATTTCAGCTTTCAAAAGTCGAAGCTTAGTCGCCAGAAAAGAGTCAACGTATCCATATCCTCTGAATTTTGTCCATGCCCTCAATACCACCTCGTTGAACCCTGTACGGTACATCCAAGAGTTAAAAAATTTAAATGGTCTCGGGCCAAAGTCCTCACAATCTGTTTTCATCACAATTGGGCAGTGATCCGACAAGTCCCTAGGGAGGGTTGTCACCGCACTTCCAGGAAAGGAGTCCATAAATTTATCACAGACGAGAAACCTGTCTAATTTGCTTAATTTCCCCCCGTCTTCCGGCTTAAAGTAAGTGAATTTTGAACCTCCCATTCTTAGATCAGTTAATGCGTTAGAATAGATGAAGTGATTGAAATCATCTGCAAAGACATGGCAAAATCTCGAATTTATCCTTTCCTCTTTGTTCCTCACAGTGTTAAAATCACCGGTAAAAATCCACATCGCCACTCTATTAGCTTTTATTTGAGCTAGATCTTCCCACAATTTCCTCTTATCCACCGTCCCCTGTGGAGCGTACACATTTACTATTGCTATATCCGTGTTTTTACCCACACATCTCCCAAACACAATCAGGAAATGTCTTGCCTTAATAGAGTCCGTGAACATGAAGACTCCATCATCCCAAATTGTAATTATCCCTCCAGACCTACCCGATGCTTCAATTATTTCATATCCCAAATTGTTGCTTGCCCAACAATTTCTAATGTTTAGATGAAGTGAAGAAACTAACCCCAGCTGAGATTCCTGAAGACAAGCAAGCGAGATTCGATGTGCAAAGCATAAATTCTTCACCCATGATTGTTTATGTGCCTCACCGATCCCCCTTACGTTTAGCGACAACACATTCATTGTGGAATATGACACTCACCGACGTTGCCCATTACCTCCTTTAGGACCTCATTCCCAATTTCAATGTCTACATCAACCATCTTTCCAACCTCAACTGTTTGCTCGATCTCACTTCTCACCGGTCCCCCGTAGTTATCGGTCTCAACAATAATAGGAGAAGACTGACTGCAAAGCTCAACAACATCCATCTCTTGTTCGTGCACCAAGGAATCGCTGGGATTATTATTCAAATCAATTTCAGAGGGTGAGAAATATCGTCTCTTCTTTGTGAGTGATTCAACCGATAATATATCAGCGTCCAAATTTTGCTCCTTATTATCGTTTTGAACATTCCCAAGCCCAAATGAGTTAGGAAGTTTCCTTCCCCCAATATTGATCAGCCCAGTTGGAAACGGCCCAAAACAACCCTCTTTGACCAAGTCAATTTTTTTCCCATTGTTCACCACCTCAGGGGCCATGGGAGTCTTACCCTTTGACGATTCTGCATTATATATAAAAGATATTCCTTCCCGTTGGCAATTAATATTAGTAAACGATTGATCTTCCCCGTTCCTTTGAACTGCATCCGTCGAAACGTCTTCCAATCCCTGAGTTCCATCGATTCGGGTCCTGGATTCCGGCAACGGCACGTCCTCCGCCACCAACGGTTCCGTGGACATCATCCTTGCGATCCCGATATCCTCATCGTACCGAAATTCCCCATCTTCCAGATCTTCATCATCTGATCCTTTATTCAAATCCTCGTCTTCCAGGTTTTCAACTCCGGCTCTGTTATCGCCATTATCATCAGTAAACGCCGCATCATCGTCTTCATGTCCCTAAGGATCCTCACTGATCCACGGCCCCGCAGGGAATGGAGACCAATCGAAATTTTCCTCTACAAGCCCTACTTTTTGGACATTCCCTTTTGATTCCACCAACACTTCCTCATTAATTTTGGTATTCCTGCCTGTTAGAACGCAAATTTTACCATGTGAAACGTCCTGCATGCTCAATGGAATCTCCAAGGGTCCAATAGGCTGGCCTACCCATCTTGCAATACGAGAAAAATTTTCCTCACTCCACATATGAAGAGGGAGACCTACTACTTTCAGACATGCAATCCTTTCTATATTTCCATCGTAAGAGCTTCCAACTTTGAATTCAATGAACCATTTCCCCCATTGTTCCTTGTCTAGAAGAAACTGTTTTACATCATCCGGGTTTCTGAATCTAATACCAACGGAAAGACCACCCATGTACTTCATTCCATATGCAAATTCTTGACCCATTCTGTACTTCACAGGTAGGTTCCTTAAGTGCTCCATACTACGGGCAACCCCAATTAGAGTTAGAGGACTAAGAACCCAATGTGCCCAGAAAGTACCCTTTGGTTGGTTTGGGATTATATTACCTAAGTGTTAACCGTTCAAGAAAGAGTAAAGGTTGCATCGGGACACATGCGGTAATGAAGAGCAAAGCTATCAGATTCATAGATGGATGTTACTATTAAACATTTAATCAAAGATGCAAATTGTCACTTTTGGTACAACCACTCGAAAAGCAAAGTTATCACCACAACACATAAGCTTCGGATGCATGACGTATCTTTTCATAAATTTGGCATAACTCTTGTCAACCACTTACCGTGGAGCCATAAATATTATACATGTTTAGAGCACCTCTGTTTCAACTCCAATAATGTCAGGGTCAGGCAACTGCACATCAACCTGGCATGCCCATATACGACTCTAGTTCATCACCTCAACAAGCTATACGCTTCAGCTGTTCGATGTGCCTGCAACTCCAGCTTAGTTGTTTTCGCGGTAACACCTAGTATTTGAAGACCATAAACTTTGATCTTCCTTACCACAACAAAAATATCAAAGGAGATTTCGATTCTTACCGTATCTTATTAAAGCGAAAAAAGAGAATCCTGAGTATGATATATTATGGGACCACTTCATAAATATGTATGATATATTATTGAATTCAATTATTATGGTAAGAATATAAATTGTTGATGGAACGATTTATAGAATATTAACTTACCTTGTGGGTTGAGTTCTCGGTTTGACTCAAGATCATCAAGATCCTTTCCATCTCTCACATTAGGGTATATCTTCATCTATATATACATATGATGAGGAGCAATCATGACAGTTCAAAAACACACATGAAAATTCGTTTAGGGTTTGCTGAGGGATTTTAGAGATAACTCTTGAGATCAACCGAAAAACCCAACTCTAGTTATTTAGATCCGAAGATCATCTTGAAATCAGGTATGTACATCGTTCTTTCATGTTTAAGTTTTTTTTAATTAGATTCAAGATTAAAGATCCAAAGTTTATGCTTCCGTCTTTATGTTTTGGTTATCAAAATAACCAACAATTGGTATCAGAGCCTTCCCGAATCTACTATTGGAAATTTTATTTTGGTTTGGGTTCGGTTAATCTTTGAACTAAACAGACGTGTAAGGCCATGAGATTTCTTGAAACTTCAAAGTTGTTATTAGAATAAAGTAACAACCTTGTTTTTCGATGTGCAGAAGAAAAGAAATAACAGTTGATTTTAATTTTCCTAGTCGTCTTGAGTCGAAATTTTTTTCTTTTAAACAAATCATGGTATTAACCAAAGGGAACAAATATTATATTTTATTGCCTTTTGATTTCGACGGTGTTTAGACTAAGCATTGCCGCTTTCCTTTTTGTTTACCATGCTCTTTGTTTAGTAAATATAAACATTTAATATTATTAACGAGACTTTACTTTTGATCGTCGTTAATTTCAATTATATTCAAATTAATAAATGATCTCAACAATTTTGAAAATTTTCCTTGGCTATTGTCTCAATCACCAAATTATTGTTTGGGTTGTTAATAAATAAAAATTATGAAATATTAACAGTTTATTAGCCAAGAGAGATCAAATTTTGGGTTTTAGAACTTTTTTTTTAAGTTCAAGCATTTTTAGGTGTCTTTTGAGATTTCGTACTTTTTTTACGATATAATTGTTACATCAAATCCTCATAATTTGATAATGTTGATTCTCATTGTTATTTAGTTATAGGTTGAAACAAGATTAACAATTTTCGTTTTATAAGACATGATATATTTCAATCGAATACTTGAATGTTTTGGCTTATCGGATATAGTGTTGTGGGTTAGTGATTGATTTAAGACTGTTACCAAAGTAACCTCTATTATTTTAATAAATTTGGTTTTAAATACATTAAGTATTATACGATATTGTTTATGTAAGTAAAATGAGTTCGGCCTAAAGTAAAATGAGTTCGGCCTAAAGTAAGACATAGTTAGACAAATATTCCACGTTATCAAAAAACTATAGTTATAACATGTTTTGTTATGCTAATTTGACACCATCATATATGGCATTTTAATTTTTGGTTATTGATAAGTTTCATTTATGACATATTATTTATTTTAAGGATAAATTAATTAACACAATATATCGTCATAAATTAACACAAAGGTAGGTTAAGATTTGGCCGGATAACCACATGTTTGATGATTAATATGCGACAATTTTTAGGTTATATGTCATTAATATGTCAACCCAAAGAGTGGTTTATTAATTGACATGATATATTGTCAATTCTTATTATCAAAATTTATAGTTTATGTGTTTATTAATACGGATATTAGCCGACCCAAAGGTAGGCGTATATTTGGCCAAATAAACATATATGTGGTGATACGCATGTGGTGATTATTTGGTTTCATGTGACTTATAAAGTCAATCCAAAGAGGGGCTTGTTAATTGACATGATTTATTGTCAATGTTTATCTCTAAAACAAGGTTATCTCTTGCAAGTTAGTATTATTGTCCAAAGACTTGATGTTAATGTTGTGTCGATACCTTTTAAAGATGTCATAAATTGAATTTATTGATTATAGTTTATGGATTTATGAACATAAAAATAGATTTTCTCATGTTTGAATTATGGTATTATATCTGCTAACATTGATGATTCATGTAATCAATAAGACTAACTTTAAGGAATGAAATGAGGGCATTATGTTAGTTCTCAATCGCATGGATATTGACCTTGCATTTTTGATAGAGCAATATTCTTTGAGGATTTTGAGTTTGGGGGAGAAACAAGGTTAAAACATTGTCCTTAAGGAGGAATCAATCTGATTCCTATTATTGCTTTCGATAGTATGCAGATTATGAATTAGTGATCAAAAATGTTATTTCCTATTCTGAATACACAAACTCAACAACCTCAACTTTGGATATCCTATGCGTGGTACCATATTTTTCATCAATTTATTATCTCTTTTGGTTTTGAGGTAAATGCAGTAGATGATTTTGTGTATCACAGATTATGTGGGAGTAAATTTATCTTTCTGGTTTTGAGCAGATAACTACACAACCCCAGTTTGGTGTATAAGAAAGCAGTCACATGGATTTTGAGATATCTATATACAAGAAAAGGATATATGCTCAACTATAGGAAATCATGTGTTTTAGAGATCATTTTTATAAAGAATCTGATTTTATTAGATGCCAAAATGGTTATTGGTCCATATCGGGATACTTTTAAATTTTTTGCATGATGAGGCATTTCATGGAATAGACTTCGGTAGCTTCTTCCTTTAACACCGTAAATTTTCAAATAAAATTTTCATTCAAAATCGCATATTTCGAATAACATAATTCACATAAATCTCATTTATTTAATGTACAAATCACAACTCCATAATTGTTTGATTAATATCCATGATCTTCAAAACATAACTCTTTCACTGGTGTGTGTACAATCAAGCCGGTGCCTTCCCGCGATCCTGAGAAACCTAAAACACATAACACATAAGACGGTAAGCACGAAGCTTAGTGAGTTCCTCAAAATACCACACACAAAATAATTAGCCACTCGAGGCTACAACTCTATAAGACCCTCCGGTCAATGTGTCTCAGTGGGACCCTCCAGTCCCACGGCTCTTTGGAACGTCTGGTCCGGTCTCTGTGAGGACCCTCTGGTCTCACTGCTTGTTGGACCCTTCGTTCCGGTCTCAGTGAGGACCTTCCGGTCTCATGGCTCGTTGGATCCTCTGGCCCGGTCTGTAAAGCTCCGCATAACATAAATCACAAAGACATAATGCACATCATAAAACATAAGGCAAGATAACATAATACTCAACGTAAGCACATAAGACCCTCTGGTCACACATAAGTACCACTCTAGGTAAAGTATATTGAGAAGACTCACCTCGACAGCAAGCACGTATCCCCGTACTCGAATCTCGAACTAGCCACTGCCTACACATAGGGTAGTTATCTCAATAAATACTCGATTCTCGACTCTAAGCAACCAAAAGTTATTCTTCTCTCTTTAACTCTTGAATTGCGTAAAACACCATTTTACCCCTCCATGGTCTCCATTACTCATGCTGACCAAACCCTAAAGTCAACAGAAACAGTCTATGTTTGACCTGACACGTCGAGTGCACTCTTACGACTCGTCGAGTCCACTCGTTTCCTCAGAAGTCTCAAGAAGGTCCGGCTCAACTCGTTGAGTTGACCCCCAACTCGCCGAGTTATCGCACAATCAAACCCATCGGGACAAACCCTCACGGACTCGTCGAGTCAGGCCATGGACTCAGCGAGTCCCTTCGATCTGATTCCTCATTCAGACGATTTCAAAAAAGATCTATCACTCCAAACACTATATCTATCATCTCAAGGCTCAATAAGCACGTAAAGCTTCGATCTTTACGTTCATGCATGATGTTTTTGCTCCAAAATGCTAATACAAGCCCTTCATGAAAGATTAAGCCCAAAAACCCTCATGTGGATGAATAAATTTAGGACACCTAGACTTTAAGGACCCGACAAGATGGCAAAAACCCAAACAAAAGATGGCAAAAGCCCTAAAACTCCATAGATATGAGATCTATCCAAAATAAGAAGAAAGGTGAAGACTTCATACCTTCCTCAGGAGCTCTGAACCGAAAATCACTGGATCCAACAACCTCACCTCCAGCTCCTTG
This sequence comes from Lactuca sativa, assembly GCF_002870075.4. NCBI lineage: Eukaryota > Viridiplantae > Streptophyta > Magnoliopsida > Asterales > Asteraceae > Lactuca > Lactuca sativa. The sequence goes on along the minus strand of NC_056630.2, from coordinate 117,431,234 downwards.
CTTGATAACCTCATCCTCTTCCTCAATTGATGCACAAGAACCACAATATGAGCTTCTCTCTCACTCTCTAACTCAAATAGCAATTAAGGTTTGCTCTCAGGGGTGTAGGGTAACTGATGAGGCAGAAATGGGGGCATAAGTTCCCTTATATAGGCCCCAACCCAGGGAAATTAGGGTTTCTTTGCCCAGCACCAACTCGGCAAGTCTGCATCCCGACTTGTCGAGTCCATTCATTAAATCCACGTGAGCAACTCGATTCGACTCGGCGAGTCTCTCATTCAACTTAAAGATTAACATTCACAATAATATCCCTGGAAAATCCGGATGTTACAATTCTCCCCCACTTGAATTAGATTTTTCCCTCGAAATCGCTCCTCAACAACATATAGATCTAATCCAATAACCGCACAGTACCATTAAAAGATCTCATACCACACAACTATCTTCTTCTTTGGACACCTGAATCCAAAATGGAACTCCTCCCTGGAAAAGGACAGATCCACCTGCCACTACACTACCCTTTCCGACTCTCCAGAATCTGGAAACTCCAGTGGCCTGTCGCATAGCCAGACCGCCCTCTCAAGATGCTCCTCGGATAACAAACCCTGATAACTAACTGCCCCTCTGATTCTCTAGTTGGGACCGATAAAACAAGTCCATGCCCAAAACTGGCTCCCGATCACTCATCCCAGACATGATAACCAATCCAGATCATATACCAAGGAATGAAAGGATCACATCACACCAGGGACCCATCCACTATACTGCAATCAAGACCCATCTGAATAACGATTTCTCAACACCCTGACCTTAGACACATAAAATGATCATGCTTGTTCTGAAGCGTCCTCCGACATCTAACAACATAAACCTCAGCTTCCTTCTCAAAATTGAACATCGAGTCATCTCTCGACCTAGTAGTTGAGCCTCTAAAGGTTACCCACTGCATGTCCCAAAATGTCTCGCCGACTTCCTTTCATAACAACTATCTCGGCTCGGTGTGACACATAGAAATCACGGAGTTCGCTTTATCCCAAGCGAATGCTACAATCCCAACGAAAATCGTCTCACCCTCGACCCATGTCGACTACTACTCATTAGTTCCATGCGTCTCGCGATACCTCCCGTACCCAAGCACTGACCCACTCAGGTCTAAGACATCAAATGACAACCAATACCCCTCAACATGGAACCCATCTTTGAATCTGGAACCTCATCTCGCCTACGCAACGCACCACCAGAGCCAAACTCAAACCCGAGAGTCTGGTATGTCCCAGAATTGGAACCACTCGTCCCAATGAACCACTCAACTAATGACCCATGACTCGCAACCCATGAGTACATCACTTATCTAATTCCTTCCAACTTGTAATACTCACACCTTACTTAGAATATAACGATTCCCGATCATTGAGGAGACCCCAGTCTCGCCCTTGGTCCGACCACCAGGCTTCCAAAAACTCAAATATTAGGGCTACTCAAGCCTAAAACTCTTCTGCATCATGCTCTTACTAGTGTATAATATGGCTCCCCATGGTACCATAACATTCCATCTTACTGAATAGTGAGTACTACGGCTCCTCGCAGTATCATAACACTCTCTTGTTGAGTAGTGAATACTACGGCTCCCCACAATATCACACCATTCTCTTGGTGCCTAATGAATACTACAGCTCCACGTAGGATCACAACACCATCTCGCTGACTAGTGAGTAATATGGCTCCCCGTAGCATCACAACACCCTCTCTCTGACTATTGAGTACTACGACTCCCCGTAGTATCACAACACCCTTTCGCTGACTAGTGAGTATTATGGCTCCCCGTAGCATCACAACACCCTCTCTCTGACTAGTGACTACTACAGCTCCCCGCAGCATCACAACACCCTCTCTATGCAGCAATCCACATTCTTAAATAATCCCACTTTATGTCAATAACCAAAGGGCTCCCACTGGAACCGTAGATACTTGATACACTACTTTCCGTCTCAAGCTCAAGACTAAAAAATAATTCGAAATTCAGGGCATTATACCCGGATGCCTCGGCACAGCATCACAGAACATCATGATGTCCTATCTCAACCACTAATCCCCTACTTACGACATTATACACAAATACGATAATGCATCCCATCAGAATCTCATAACTGATCTTCCCCTCACACAACTCGTAACTTCGGAATATTCCAACTTTCAATGGAAACCCGGAGGTGTAACAGCCCGGATTTCCATGTATCTTTTATTCATATATTTTTGGTGTTTTGTGAGGGGACTCGGCGAGTTGGAGCTCAAACTCGCCGAGTAGGATCGCGGTTCAGGACGCGGGTTCGCGCCTGGACTCGGCGAGTCCAAGGAATGGACTTGGCGAGTCCGCGCTGTTTAATGAAACCCTAATTTCCCAGTCCTAAGCCCTATTTAAAGGACCTTATGGCCCTTCATTGCGGCTACCTTGACCTTGAGAGCACCAAAACAGCTGAGAGTTCTTATGAGTGAGATAAGAGGCCATTATTCACCAATTTTGTGTGTGTTTGCAAGAAAGGAAGGGGAAAGTCAAGCTAGGAGAGTTGGGGAGCTTGGATCTACTTCCATTTCGACAGAGGAAGCTACTTGAGGTATCATTCAGAGCTTATTCTCGTGTTTTTGTTGATATGGTCAAATCTAGGGTTTCTTCATGCCTTGTTTGCCTTGTATTTGGAGTGTGAGAGGTCCCATGGGGATATGGTACCTAGATCTGGACCTTAGTAGGTCCAGAGAGTCCCAAATGCCATGCTTTATGTCTTTCCTTTTGAGTTGGAGACTTAGGTTGCCATTTTAGAGGCCATTTCTTCAAAAGAAGCCTTGTAGGCATTGCATGGTAGCCAAGACCGTGACTTTACGTGATGAATGTGCTTGGGAGGGCCAGATCTATGAGTTGTTGGAGCGGATCTGACCTCAGAAGCAAGATTGAGTTGATGCATGGCATGGACTCGCCGAGTCCGAAGAACAGACTCGGCGAGTAGCATGAAGATTGTCCTTAACCACTCAGCGAGTGGTCTTGCCGAGTTAAGGGTTGACTCAGTGAGTCAGGGAGAGTTAGAGAGGGTTGACAGGTGGACTGAGTCGAGCTGGAACTCGCCGAGTTGTTCTTGAAACTCGGCGAGTTGAGTCGTGGTGGCCCCGCGATTCATGCCAGGTGGGACTCGTCGAGTTGGGGGTGTACTCGACGTGTCAGGAGAGGATCCTAGGGAGTCAGTGAACACGTATAGACTCGCCGAGTCGCCCTAGTGCACTCGCCGAGTCCGGTCAAAGTTGACCGTTGACTGTTGACCAGATTTGACCAGTTTTGACTTGATAGGGGTAGTCAACCTTAGTGGTAAAAGTGTTAATTAGAGATATATGATGTTATAGGAGGATTATAGCTCAGAGGATCGAGCACGAGCGATTTCCAGGATTCGCGAGTTATCGAGATATACGAGGTGAGTCTTCTCACCATACTTTACCTTGAGTAGGTAATCAGAGTTATGTGATAGAGTATTTGTATGCTATATGTCTGTTATGTGTTGTACTGCAATATTTCTATGTGATTTATGTTGTGCATGTTTATAGAGTTGGAACCAGAAGGTTCACAGAGTTAGAACCAGTGGGTTCACAGAGCAGGGTCTATGGACCCATAGAGTTATAACCTCGAGTGGCTAATATGTGTTATGTGTGGTATTTTGGGGGAACTCACTAAGCTTTGTGCTTACAGTGTTAGTGTTGCTTGTTTCAGGTACTAGTGATGACCGTGGGAAGGCGCCGACTTGATCTGTACACACGCATGGGATTTTTATGATATGTGATCTTGGGATTTTGTATGATATGGATTGGAGTCTTAAAACATTGATGTTTTTATGAAAATTAAATGAAAATGTTTTTATATTATGCAAAAAATTATTTTGAAATTCACGGTTTTACAGGAGGAATCGTTAATGGCTCATAACACATTGACGACCATATGAAACTCCCTCCTTTATTACTCAAAACCCATGTAAGAATACACATACCGACCCTGAAGTTGGTTGCCCAATCAATTTCTTGTTGGGTAATACATGCATCAAATACACTCTATAACTAGGCAGCGGAAGAATCGAAACAACAAAATGATTTACCTAAGTGTACATGCACTCTATGGATCTATGGCACTATTACTTCTACCCTATGAAATTCTAAAATACAAGGAAGAATACTAACCTCTTTAGCAACCAATGATCTTAGAGCTTGACTCCTTGTGCGTGCCACCTTGTTTGGATGATAAGAATCCAAACTAGAATCCCTCTCTTGGTTCACACCCAATGAAATCAAAAGAGTAGAAACAAATATTAAACTAGGAGGGTGAACTAAAAGAAAGTTCTTCCATAACGAGGGAGAAAGAAGGCGGCGAATACTTAAGCCAGAATGAGCAAGGAGGAATGAATCCCTAAGGATCTATTTATAGCCTTGGATACCTCCTAGGGTTTTATCCTTCCACCCATGTGGGATGGGATAGGCTATGAACGAAATTCCCTTTATCCAAAGGGAATTTTCGTCCAACCCCCTTCCTTCTAGGGTTCTGGAATGTTCCCTGATTAACCAACTATTGATTAATTCACATTCAACCCTTCTATTAATTAAACTATTAATTAATTCCCAAATTGTTTTCTAATTAGTTTCTAATTAATTATTAAACCATAATAATTAATAAACTAATTACTCCTATTAATTATTCTACTCAATTTTTAGTCTTGAGGGCAACCTAAGAGGACCCTGCTATTATTAGAAATATCACCAATTAGTTAATGACCTTGGACACACTTCTAACAGTCTCCCATTTGGACAAGTCAGCAACTATATATGGTCTGATATCCATCTAATAATCAGCAGAGAGAATGCCATCCAATGCATCTGCCGAACTCTGATCTAATCAACTTCAACCCTCAGATAAGCGATCAACTATTCCTTCATCCTCATGATATCTGTATGAATTCGAGACATGGATAATGGTCAATCTCAAAATTCAATATTATGTTTCCCGATATAGATTTGTGATGACTACATTTGACTACTAAATCGAACACATCAATTCTAGTCATCACCCGACCAGGCTTTTAAGATGTCAGCACCAAATAATCAAGGGGCCCATAGATATCGCTTCTCCTATTAAGGCAGAAGGGATGAATAAAATTTGACTACATAGTCTTTGTCTATTTCATCATGTCACATATGAATACACCCGTTATAGCCACCAGTTACGGATAGCGTTGGAGTATACCAATGCATAACATAATCTTAGAGCAAATCCCCACATGTATCTCGGTTTGAAGAACAAAAGATATTATCATCTTAGACTTACTCGTGACTCAATCCATGAAGTAATCTCTAAGTGCCGGTTGATCCAATACTTAAATCACTATTAAGTACTAATAAGTGTTGACACAATCACTGTGTCATGCTCAATAAAAAATGGTCAATCCACCAACACTCATGACAGTCTTGAATCACTACTTACTTCCAAGAGAATGACCGACTGTGGAGGTTTGAGTAAATTAATATTTGGGAAGTTGGTTCTAAACATGCAAAAGTGAAACACAGTATTAAATTAATAGAAATGATAGCAACACCGGAACTTTATTAAGTCTCCACAAAATAAACACCAATTAAATTACAAATTCATACTGCTAAATGTTTCAATATTTTATCAAACTAAACAACTAAACAATTACACCATATCTTCAGCAAATTTAATGCCTATAGATCTAGTATGACTATCATGCTTGATCCTTGATAATGGTGTAGTGAACGGATCGGTTGGATTCTCCTCCAACGACACTCTGCTCATGACAATATCCCCATCCTAGACTCAATGTCTCACATAGTGGAACTTTCTAAGTATATGTCTTGAGTTACCATGGTCTTTGGGTTCTTTAGTCAAAGCGATTGCACCCTCAATGTCACAGAAGATTTCCAAGGGATCCTTGATGCTCGGAACGACACTAAGATCATCAATGAAATTCTTCAGCCATGTAGCTTCTTTCGCAGCTTCACTAGCCGCTATATACTCTGACTCACACATAGAGTCTGCCACTGTTGACTGCTTGGAACTTTTCCAAGTGACCGCTCCTCCATTAAGCAAGAATACCCATCCCGACTGCGAACATGAGTTGTCCCTATCAGTCTGGAAACTGGCATCTGTATAACCTGTGACTCTCAACTCTTCCTTACCCCCATATACCAAGAACATATCCTTTGTTCTTCTTAGGTATTTCAAAATGTTTTTTACTGCCGTCCAATGACTTTCTCCTGGGTTGTCCTGAAAACGACTCACCATGCTCAAAGCAAATGAGACGTCAGGATGAGTACATGTCATGACATACATGATCGATCCTATAGTAGAAGCATACGGGAATCGAATCATTCTTTCTTGTTCATCACTAGAACTAGGACATTGAGTCTTACTCAATTATGTGTCATGTTGCATTGGTAGATAACCTTTCTTGGAGTCCTGCATCTTGAATTTCTTCAAGATCTTATCCAGGTATGTACTTTGGCTCAGTCCTATTAGACGTTTTGATCTATCTCTATAGATCCTTATACCAAGTATGTATGCAGCTTCTCCTAGATCTTTCATAGCGAAACAACTCCCAAGCCACGTCTTAACACCTTGCAACGTCGGGATATCATTTCCTATAAGGAGTATGTCATCCACATACAACACTAGGAAGACTAAATCACTCCCACTAGCTTTGATATATACGCAGGACTCTCCTCCACTTCTTGAAAAACCAAACTCCTTGATCTTTTCATAAAATCAAAGGTTCCAGCTGAGAGATGCTTGTTTTAGTCCATATATGGACTTTTCAAGCTTAAAAACTCTATTTGGATATTTTGGATCTATGAAACCTTCAGGCTGTGCCATGTACACTTCCTATGTGAGTTTTCTATTAAGGAAAGTGGTCTTCACATCCATTTGCCATACTTCATAATCATGAAAAGCTGCTATGGCAAGTAATATCCTAATAGACTTAATCTTGGCTACTGGTGAAAAGGTTTCCTCATAATCAATTCCTTGAGTTTGATTGTAACCCTTTGCTACCAACCTAGCCTTGAACGTGTGCACATTCCCATCCATGCATGTATTCTTCTTGAAGATCCACTTGCACCCAACAATTTTAGTGCCAGGTGCAGGATCAACCAAATTCCAAACTTGGTTGTCACGCATAGACTGAATCTCGCTCTCCATGCTTTCCTTCCACTTGGTAGCTGCAGTGCCTGCCATCGCTTCCTTATAGTTGGATGGTTCATCCATATCAACCAGTGTACAATCACTAATCAATACGTCTCCTTTTGTGCTCACATGGAAACCATAGAACTCAGGAGGATAACGAACTCTATTGGATCTGCGAAGGGGAGGTGGAGATATATCATTTTGCTTAACAGGTTACTCAGCCCTAGGTTGAGGTTCCTCAACGGGTTGTGGCACCTCAGGTTGAGTGCTAGTGTCTACTAAAGGTTCTTCTTCATTTGTCTCTTAAAGCTCTTCAAGGTCTATGTGGCTCCCACTGTCCTCTTTTGAAATGAGATCCCTCTCAAGGAAGAATCCCCTTCGAGCAACAAACACTTTGTTTTCCGAAGGCTTGTAGAACAAGTATCCAAACGGATTTTGTGGATAACCAATGAAGTAACACTTCTCTGACCGGGGTTCGAGCTTTTCATTCGCCTCGCGAAGAACAAAAGCTTTGCATCCCCAAACCTTTATATATGCTAGAGAAGGACATGTCCCACTCCACATTTCAGAGGGTGTTTTAGCAACTTCGTAGTAGGTATGAGGTTTAGGATATGGGCGGCTGTCTCTAAGGCATACCCCCAAAAGGATATTGGAATTGTAGCTCGACTTATCATAGATCGAACCATGTCAAACAAAGTTCGATTTCTCCTTTCAGCCACACCATTCAACTGCGGTGTTCTGGGAGGAGATACTTGTGAAACTATTCCACAATTCTTTAGATGATCGTAGAATTCAAGACTTAAATATTCTCCACCCCTGCTGGATCGGAGCATCTTGATCTTTCTGCCCAATTAGTTCTCTACTTCATTTTGAAACTCTTTGAACACCTCAAACGTTTCTGACTTATGCTTGATTAGATAGATATCTCCATATCTACTAAAATCATCAGTAAAAGTCACGAAGTATCTTTCTCCATATCTTGTGGCAGATTTGAAGGGTGCACAAACATCTATGTGGATGAGGTCCAACAAATCTTTGCCTCTTTCATAGTGGCCTGTGAATGGCGCTTTTGTCATCTTGCCAAGTAAGCAAGATTCGCATACATCATCCGATTTGAGGTCGAATGATTCCAAGATTCCATCAGATTGGATCTTGGCAATGCATTTCTTGCTTATATAGCCAGGTCGACAATGCCACAAACATGATTTATCTAATTCACTATTAGACGAACCAACATTCATTATTATCAAACATCACCATCACAAACAATACTTTCATACACACCTTTAAAAGGACTAGCTTTAAAAATAAAACAACCATTCTTATAAACCAAAATGTCACCATTATCATTATCAAAAGAAAAACGAAAACCGTCCTTATAAAGTGCATGAAAGGAAATATTGTTTCGTGCCATATCAGGCAAGTAGCAACAATTTAATAAACTAAGATAAACACCACCAGTAAGCATGAGCTCATAGTTCCCAATCCTTGTAACAACCGACTTGTGCCTGTTTCCCATGATTAGGTTGAGCTCACCATGTTTCAACTTCTTACTTTGTCTTAGTCCCTGCATATCAGAGCAAATGTGAGTACCACACCCTGTATCAAGAATCCAAGAACTAGAAATACATGTGTTATGGAGTTCTATCATGAACATACCTGAGGTGCTAGCCACATTGACTTTGCCCTTCTTAACGTTCTCGAGGTATTTAGGGCAGCTACGCTTCCAATGTCCCTTTACCTGGCAGTAAAAACAAATAGCTTCACTCGGATCAGAAGAAGGAGCTATTTCAGTTTGAGCCCTTTTCTTGGGAGCAAGTTCAGACTGTCCGACCTTACCCTTACCCTTTTCTTTGGGTTGAGGCGCCCTTTTCCTTTTAGCAGAACCACGATCAATAGCCAGTATGGGAGTAGTAGGGTTAGAGTTGTTGGGCTTCTTCATGCTCGCTTTAGCAGTTTTGAGCATGCCATGCAACTCCATCAAGGTCTTGTCAAGGCCATTCATATTGAAGTTCATGATGAACTACGAATATGAAATAGTAAGCGAGTTCAAAACCATGTCTATGGCCAACTCCTTAGGCTGCTTGACACCTAGATTCCCAAGTCTGTCTATGTACGACTTCATCTTTTGGACATGCACACACACAGAAGCTCCCTCTTGTAGTTTACATGCCATGAGGGACTTGACGATCTCAAATAGTTCTTGCCTAGCTTGCTCTTGGAACATCTCCTCGAGTTGTTGGTTTATGTCAAATGCACCCCATGTTTCAAAGTTCTTCTGGAGACCAGAAGCCATGGTCGCTAACATAAGGCAAGCCAATTTTGTTGATTCATCGTAATGCTTGTTATAGGCAGTAACTTCTTTTGGGGCAGGGTTCTCTCCAAGTATGGGAACATCTTCGTCAAGAACATACTCTTTGTTTTCATATCTTAACGTGATCCTCAAGGTCCTGATCCAATCAAGATAGTTGGATCCATCCTCCTTGACTTTCTCCTTATTAAGAACCGGCATTAGAGAGAAGTTTGAGTTTTGAGTTAGAGGAGGAGGAGGAGGAGGATTGTTGTTGTTTTTTTTCTTGGTTCGACATCTATAAAAGATAAGATTCCAATTAGTTTGATACAAATCCTTAATTAGAAATTACCCTAAAACAAATTACTACAATAAGGCTAGGATCCATATTTGGCTTCATGATGTGTAAAGGTATGTCGTAAACACACCATGAAGTTATTTAGGTAGACAAAGCTCTTTGTCAATTTCAATCACTATGAAATTCCTAGATCTTTGAGATTCGTTTACTATCAACGGCATGTTAATCTCGGATTATGTTCATCTCAAATTCAATGACGGGGATGTCGCGGATCATTGAATAGATGGTGAACCACCCATACAAAATTGCATGGTCCCTGGCTTAAGTTACGCTTGAGATTCGCGAGTCTCACATCATTCTTTACCTATACTCTCAAATTGACGTGCCGGTTAACCACACGAGCTCCATCAACAAGTTATAAAGAGCATGTGCAATTTTTATGGATAACATAAGATTCACTTTTATTTAAATAAAATGAGATTTTATTTTATACTTGTATTTAGAATACTTTTAGATTGATCATCATCACTATCAAACCCTTTCGGTAACTCCATTCTCAAAATGAAATAGGGCGGTGCACCTAGTCGAGGTAAGACCGACAATGTCAATATTTAAAATATGCGAGGACGCATATTGTAATTCTCTTATACATACAATATATAAATCTTACATATATATAAGGGGTAAATTTAAAACACTTTAAATTTAGTTGTCTATTATTAATTCAAATTAATTACAAGGATGCAATATAATAATTAATAAAACATGAGGGGTTGATATTCAAATTTATAAAACTCTTATTATAAATAATATTTAAATCCATTAAATAATAATAATAAATATTGAAATTTAAATTATGATTAAGTAATATTTATCCATTTAAATAAAAAACATGTAAATAATATTTATAGCCTTGGATACCTCCTAGGGTTTTATCTTCCACCCATGTGGGATGAGATAGGCTATTAACGAAATTCCCTTTATGCAAAGGGAATTTTTGTCCAACCCCCTTCCTTCTAGGGTTCTGGAATGTTCCCTGATTAACCAACTATTGATTAATTCACATTCAACCCTTCTGTTAATTAAACTGTTAATTAATTCCCAAATTGTTTTCTAATAGTTTCTAATTAGTTTCTAATTAATTGTTAAACCATAATAATTAATAAACTAATTACTCCTATTATTTATTCTACTCAATTTTGAGTCTTGAGGGCAACCCAAGAGGACCCTGCTATTATTAGAAATATCACCAATTAGTTAATGACCTTGGACACACTTCCAACACTTCTACCCCTTCCCAGAGTGCATATAACAACCCATACATTGAACCAGAAATTCTCAACCGCTGAAACTATCCTTACGATCCACCCACCTCGAATTGACCATTACAACCTCGAAGAATTCCTAACCACCACAAGGTCTCTGACCAACGGCCACCTGTCGTGGAGACACTCATCCTTTCCTGAACACGTACAACATGCATTATCTTTCTCTGCACCTCGCCTCGACCACCAATAATCTTGGTCTCATGTATCCGCACCGTAGGTCACTATATCCAGCTCTCTAACCACACTAGAACAATTATATGATTCTCTCAGTAAATAATCCAGTTCTTCCCCACTCATGGTTCGAACCATCACCATTTGGTATACCTCAGTCTACTCCACAGATTGGCTCGCCAGATGCACCAATTCCGCCTCGTGGGATATACCACACCACGCTCAATGATCTTCCAGATAATAACCACATAACTCCAGTTATCCCGAAATCCACCAGTCTCATAAACATCCTCACGTGATTGCTTCCAGCCATCTCGAAATCTCGGACCAACACACCGTCGGATATCCCATCTGTCCCTAATCGGTCCCGTCTCTCAATCTGGAAATAATCCACTATCACATCTCTCGTGTCCAATCCTTCCTCCAACGCCCCATCATGTGGATTACCATAGAAACAGGAGACTCCACTCTCACAACCGATACACAACATAATCAACGAGGGACACCGCCCCTGTATACTCCTCGAAATCTCTTGGAACTGTTGCTAAAAAGTATTCCACGCCTAGGAAGGTACTTCCTTGTTCTCTTACATCTCAGTCCCCACTAATAACTCTCTCATGGAATGGGACATACTTCACAGTAGACATGCTGCTCAATTACTCTGGTGAAAAGATCACAACCATATGCTACCCCACAAGGTTTACCTCCAACTCTGAAACTGAAAGCTCAATATCTCTTCTGCCCCTCACAGGAAACCGAAATAGCACAATTCTTGGTCACAGAAAGTGACATCTCCACTATCGGCCGATTGCTCAACTCAAACCGGAATCCCCCATAAAGTCTCATCCTTAATCAACCCTGAGTCTTGAAACTCCAACTGGCATCTCACCAAAAATCTCTCAGAAACTAACTTGATTTCCCTCTCAAGGTATGCTCCATTGAAAATCGTTTAACATGACCCTCTGGCCCCAAACTCTATCACATTTGATCTCAGTCTAATCAATCACAACGGGATAACTGGTAAAACCAGAAGCACTAATCGCCATGAGTCATGGTACTCAGCCATGCTATTCTCCTCTCAATCTACTACTTAGAACCTATGGAATGCTCCCTGTTTCGAGTATGGGTCCTCTGCTTTCAATAGTACGGGCCCATACTACCTGCCACATCTACCCATACTTTCGATGGTTACAAAAGATGAAGAGTCTTGTCCTTAAGTTATGAAATGAAAAGTCTTGGATGGTTACAAAAGATGAAGAGTCTTGTCCTTAAGTTATGGAGGTTCAAGAGTCACTTCATTAATAAATATATAAATAAAGTGTAACCTTAATTAATTCCATAAGTTATAAAATAAAGAAAAATAATTCTTTTATTAGTTTAAAGTCTTCCATAACTTGTCCTTAAGTTATGGAACTTGAAGAGTTTTTGGATTAAAACTACTTTAAACACAGAAATCATGGAATTAATTAGTTTTGAATAGTTTCAAAACTTGCCCTCAAGTTTTGGAATTTGGAAAAGTTTCACACACTTTAATAAACTTTAATTCCAACACTTAGAATTTTAAAAGTTAAAATTCAACCCTTATACTATTATAAGATTAATGGTTAATTATTATATATATGTATAAGAACAAGTCGTTTTACCGTTAGTAGGCCTCATTCACGAAGCCGGTCTATAAGGTGGGTATAAGGTTGTTGCCTATAAAATGGCGACTTAATGGGTGTCCACTCTCACCCACCGCTTGCTTGATCGGTGGAGGGTCGTTAGCCGAACGGGTAGGACAATGACTTTAAATTCTCACTAAAAGTATAATGATTATTATAAAGTAACTAAATGTTTTATTTAATTCCCAATCTTAGTTACTTTAGGAAAAATGTGAATTTGGTGCTAGCCCATGGAATTCACACTTTGTACCTTACCAAGTCGTTGGTGGAGCGTGTGTGGTTAACCGGCACACTAACTTGGACTAGTAAGGATCACGAAGGGTGACTTAATGTTTGTCATAGATCAATGGAGCGTGTGTGGTTAACCGGCACATTGATTAGGTGATAATATTAAGGGTACCAAGTGAATTGGTATGGTTATTCACACCTTGTTTTGTGATCCTCGACATCCCAGTCACAAAATTTGAGAGGGCACACTCGAAATTGAAACATGCCATTGAAAAGTTCAATGAATCTCAAAAGATCTAGGAATTTCAAATCCAATTAAAAACCTAATAAATTATTTCGTTTTTCATGGTGGAAATTGTTGAATCGTCATTCGCCTACCTTCAAATATTTTATAGCTTGGATTACGGCATCCCTCTTCCAAATTATAAAATATTGTGTTGGGTCCTAGCCTTAATATTTCATATTCGGTGTTATATTAAGGACTTTGAATCAACTAACTTGATTTTCTCCCATTATAGATGTCTGGTTCAGACAACTATGCTCTTCCCAAATCTCTTGAAGATGGTGTCCCTCAACATCATGCTTCACTTCCTCCACCTCCTCCAATTATTCTCCCTCACCCACAAGTTCTTGAAAAGTTTAAAGTCACTCAATCCCTATTGGCAAGCATAGTTTATGTGTGCTCACATCTTGGAGATAAAGTCACATATTGACAAGCCGGGAGAGTTGGGTGTCAAAGTCCCGTGAAAGTTGGATGTTCAATCACTTTCTTAGTAACATAGTGAGTCTCTTTGGGACTACTATGAGACGGACTATGACATGACCCTTAATGATGTTATCTATTTGCTTGGTGTTGTGGAATCAGCAATGACTTGGAACTCCAGTAAAGCAAATTTTATTAAAAGAACAACTTCCCAAGTCTTAAATGGACATTGACAATGGTAGCATTGGATATCTAGAAAAAGATTTCTCTTCCCAATGGAAAGGGATCGGCCATAGTCAACTTGGTTGACCAAATGGTAAAGAGAAAGGCTAGTCTGAGATAGTCTCATGTGCCATTACCAAAGGGTCCATGTGTTTTGTTGCCAAAGGAAGGGGCATTGGTTGCCAAGCTACCCTATTCACCTGAAAGGTCATAAGGTTGATCAAGTCAAGAGGTTTGACTCTACTTCGGGTAAAGTCCACTGTCTAACTCTATTAAGATCCTATTTGGAGATTCTTATTACATAATATGAATGGGTCTCATGCTGATGTTTTCATGAATCAAAGAAAAGATAGGAAGCTTAAAGTAAGTATATGTTGATTCTGATTGCAAAGGTGGGTTTCGATCGCATGGTTCGGCAATCAGAATTTTGAGTTGTTGCTTAAGAGTTATAATATATTGCTTATGAATAGATAACAACAAGGTTTTCATGTGGATTGTAAGGATAAGTTTTTCCGCAAAGTTTTAAAATAAAAAGAAAAAAAAGGGGTTTTAATTTTATTTATTTTAAGAATATCCTTACAATGGCATCTGTGGAAAATTGTTGCTTATATGTTTCCAGTAATAGCAATATTGGAAAGTGGATTTGATTCCTTCATTTGTGGTAGTGTCTGAATTTACCAAATGAAGAAAGTTTTTCATCACCCAAGTTTCAATTGGACAGAAACTTGGAATCATACAAGTTGTATTGTATGATGAATGAGAATTTTCATCTTTGAAAATTAAGACTAATTCTTTGATCACATGGATATGTGAGTCAATGAAGGACTAAGGAATTAGGTACACTGGGTGTGCGCTGGTCAAGGTCCACCACAAAGATTGATTTGTCATGATTTACTAAAGATTAGTAAATATGATTATACTTATGAGGTTAAGTATAATTCTGTAACATTGGAAGTTACAATGTATGACAAAACAAATGAGAAGAATCAAATTACGCAGAAAGATAAAAGTTTCTCAAATCTAAAAGGATGGGAGAGTACTTTAGTATCGTATTTCATGATCATCTTAATGGTTATGAAACCATATCACAAATTCATTCTCTAAGGACGTCTTAGTGCATTGTTATGGCTTAGAAGAGAGGTCATGAATTTTTGGATTGGTTAAAATCAAGAAGATGAGTCATACTTCGTTCCAAAACAATTCTTAGAGTCATACTCCAAGATTGTAACTTTGAGTGACATAAAGGAAGATTTATTAACACTAGTCAAATGTAAGAGTAAAATGTTTTCTACTCTTGTACATTTGAGATTGGTAAGTTGTGATGTCTTGGATGACACAAAGACCAACTAAGACCAATTGTGTGAAGTGTTAGTCTTGATAAGAAACCGCACTATCCCTTGAATATTTGTTTTGTCAAGGAATGATTCTTGACTGGGAAAACTTATATGTCAAGGGGACAGTGGGAGCCTTAAAGATCCTGAAAGAGTTTCAAGATTTAATCAAGAGTAAAACCTATAATTTATCACTAGCACACAACTTAAGGTTTGCAACCTATCGTGTTGACATAATTCTTGTTTCTGTACCTACTTCAAATAAGTTGAATTTGCATGTGAGTTATCAGAGTTCAACTTGGAAGCATTGGTGGGCCTTTTGCTACCAAGGTGACAAGAAACTAAGATTGAACAAGTTTAATCCATGTAAGGCTGAATTTGTCACTAACCTTATCTTGTGATTATGGTTTTGACAAATTCACATGGATAGGAACTCATACAATATAAAATCTAAGTGTCATAAGGTTTCTCTCCGATTCATGAAAATGATGGTGAGGAAACGCTTTCACTAAGTAGATTTTACGTAGATATCAATTGTGTTATTTGCATTTTCAAAAGTAGTTAGTGGAGCGTGTGTGGTTGACTGGCACACTAACATGGACTTGTGAGAAATGGAAAAGGTCTATGAAATTGAGACTATGATTACGACATCCCTTTTCATAGTTCTTGAAATTGCTTAGACACACATGTGAGCTATCTAAGAAAGGGTGTATGAATCTAAATTTCAGAAGTCCAGCAGATTTCTGGAAATATGTCAGAGCTAGTGGGAGCATAAGTGTTATGCCGATAATCATCATGTTAGTGGGAGCATGATTATTACGTTTAGTGTTGGAAGTTAGCAATGTTAATTATAGAAAACAAAGTTTCAATTCGTGAAGTTGCAGGGGTTGAAAAGTTGTTTTTCTATAATTAAGGGAGAGGAAATTATACTTCATTTCAATTCTAAAAGCTTAGATTGAGATTTTAATCATCTTTAGTCAAGAATATATATATATATATATATATATATATATATATATATATATATATATATGAATTTTATGTTGGAATGGTTCAACTTGAAGAAATTCTATATATATTGCGTTTTCAAAATTCGATTATGATTACGACATCCCTCTTCATAGTTAAATTTTGAAAACATGGCAAATAAAAAATATTGTAGCAAAAGACTGGTCTAGTATCATGTCTTTATGTCAAACATCATGAATCGTGTCCCATATGCTTCGGATATAGGATCGATTGCATGTGCTATATTCATCTTTTCTAAATTTTCCAAATGCTTAAGGCATTGAGAAGGGAAAAGTCTAGAACTAGATATGACTAAAATGATTAAGCAATTGTCGAGGACAAATCTGAGGTTCGCCAAAGATTGGTTGCTCAGGGAAGGTTGGAAGTATGATGTAAGTTGTCGAAAAGGACCATATTGACATATTCTGAAAATAAGTAACTCTTGTTCGGAAGTGATAGTCAAAATGGGACTATGGATATGTCTCCGTAGGTGGAAGTTATTCAATCTATGTAAGATTAGAAAAATTTAATGCAAGAATGATGTTCAAAGCAATGTACTTTGAATATGAGACTTCCGATCCATAGAAGTTGACCTTCTTTGGAATACTCTGTAATGACTGGTGACTTTGTGCATAATCATTAGAAGAGGAACATTGCATAAAAGTTTAAAATCTAACATATTTTTTTGGTAAATGATAGGAATCGGGGATTCTCACATTTACAATAAGGATTTGGGATTGTGAAATGAGTATCATTGGAATCATGTTCAATTGATCTACATCACAATGTAAGGATCATAGACAAACATAGTGTGCATACTTGGAGTATGGCATGACTATTGTTTAGAAAAACAAAGTGTACATGCTAGGAGCATGGGACGACTGTTGTTTTATTCAAGTCTTAAGTTGATTGTTTGAAACATTATACAATGAATAATGTGTAATCAATATGGTGATAAATAAAAGGTGGTTCTATTTATATTCAAAAGGGTTCTGAGACCATATTGGATTCGATTATTATTGTGTTTCACTTTGCATGTTTTGACTTCCAAAATAGCTAGGTTATTCTTTCCGAATGACTAAGTTATTTAAACACTCCACAGTCGTTCATATGTTGGAAGTAGGTATGAATCAAGACTGTCATGAATCGAGTTTGTAGATGGCTAAATGGGTTTAGTCATAGCAATGGTTGCTACAACATTCATGAGTGCTCATAAGTTATGAGTATTGGATTAAACCCACGCTCACTTGTATCACTTCATGGAATTTATCTCGAGTGATTGTGAGACGGTAATATCATATAAATCTTCAAACCTAGAGATATGAGTTGTTACCTATGATTTGGTTGTGCATTGATTGCACGTAAACGCATCAGTAACTTGATGTTATAAAATGTGCCTTTGTGTACAATTCAACAAGTAGTAGAACAAGCATATGAGTCGAAGTTTATCTGTTCCTTCTAGAAATAGAAGCAATATCTGGGCCCCTCGATGATTTTGTTGTGACCTATGTACCGGCCGGTCAGAACTAAATTGATGTGTTCGATTAAGTTCTTTGTCAAACAAATCGGAAATCGGGAAACAAACTGCTGGACAATAAGTACGACGTTGTTCCATGTATTTGTCCGGCTGATATCATGAGAACAGAGGATTATACGATCACTTATCTAAAATGGCGCTTCATAGTTCAACAGAGTTTTCGAGAGCTACGATTGCTGGTTGGTTCCTGAAGTAACATACGCAAATATAGTTATTAGACTTATCCAAGTGGGAGTCTGTTGGATAAGGTGTCTAAGTCCATAACTTATTTGGTATATACTTGACCCGACCCGGCATGGTCCATTTGGGTTGCATTTCATCCAAACTATTTATGGATAATTTTATGAGAGTTATACACATATGTTTATTAATATATTATAAGTTATAATATATTAATATGAAGTCATGTTATTTAATTAGTCTTGGTGTTAAATTAATTATGAATTAATTTAGAGATTAAAAGGAAGACTAATTAGATTATGGGCTATTGGTTTTATATGGTGTGGGCTAACAATCATTTGTTAATGGGCTAGGCTTATATGGAAGTCTATGGATGATCCATGGAGCTTTTAACCCATGGATCCTTGGAAAAGGAAAGGTCATGGGTTATTAGGGTTTCACCCTAATCATGTACACTATATAAGCATGCTTATGTTGCATGAAATGTACACTAGTGTGACTAGTGTAACTAGAAAGTATGTGTGTTTGTGTATGACCGACTTTACAAGTGTGTATACACTCTCTCAAAGTTTTCCATGAGTTTGTGGTGATTTGTGATTCCATTTGAGGCATTCACACTATTGGTGCTTGGCCCTCAAACTCCTTAGGAATTGAACTCATCATCAAAAGGTATGTAATCTCATCTAATTCTTTTATGTTTAAAAGTACCCCATGGCATGTTAGATAGGTTATGAACCTTGGAAAATTATTATTTTGCATGTATTTAGACAAACATAGATCCAAGGTTTATTAGGGTTGCATGCACACTTAGGAAGTGTTAGATTGCTCAAAACCCAACAATTGCTTGTACCCCAGCCATCGTCATTGGCTCAGGTGCAGCTCCTACAATAGGTACTTGCTCAACTACTTGAGGTTGAGGCTGTTGATCCCTGTTTCCGTTTGCATTTGCAGCTCCACTACGAGTTATGGCCATTACAATCTATATAACGAATAAGGCGAATTTAGGTCTTTATCCTTGTTAGACATGTCAATTCCCTTATCACTCCGAAACGTTTATATGTTAGTTCTAATCTCGTAATCATATGCTTAGAATCCTACACACATAAGGTTTCCAGATCCGGTCGGTAACAGACCATAGATCCGAACAAATAATGGCACACATGGCAAACACATAGCATTTAGCACATAAGGGCATTTTAGGCATCTTCCCTAAAATAAACTAGTGCTCGTGTCTAAAATATGGTAGACACTCATCTCACAATCATCACTTAGCATTCTAAGTTCAAGTCTAGAAATTCTACAATTTCTTAGTTCGCTTAAACTAATACTCTGATACCAACTGTGACATCCCCTAATTTCTCGGCTAGAAAAGACCGATTTAATTTATGCTTTTTAAAATAAAATCAGAGAAATCTTTTTAAAAGATGTTGCGGAATTGGTCCCAAACAAAATATGATAAAAGTTTATCAAAACCCTTCATCAAGAAGGTATATGTTTTCCATATATATATATATATATATATATATATATATATATATATATATATATATATATATGTATATATATATATATATATATATATATATATATATATATATATATATATATATATATATCAAAACCTCGGGATGTCATGTTCTGATACAGATCAAATACATAAACAAGACATTATAAGCCTTTCAACAGTTATTTACAACTATTGGCCTATAATCCAAAAATCTCTCGTTGTTCTCCGACTATGCTCGGGGTCCACTACCTGTAACATAAAAAGCTGAGTGGGTCAGGCTTGGGAGCCTGGTGAGCATATAGGGTTTTCAACCCACAATAATAATAAACTTACTAAGTTCATCAATCAACAATAACCCTGATTACCCGTTCCCGTTATCCTCACTTTATGTCCCTAAACACTTATCACAAGGGACTTAGCCTAAAGAATATCATCGGGATGGACACTAGTGCTAAGGGGTTTCCTCAGCCATACATGTCCTAAAGGCAACCATGAGGGGGATGGAGTACAGCGAATGAACACTCTTAGTTCATTAACACCTACAGGTTGCGGACCTGCTAATGTTTCCCACTGGACTGTCTAAAAAGTCCGTGGTCGTCATCCAAACTCCGCTAGATGACTGGATCTCAAAACACATCGAGGCCTCTCATCAATTTTATTTTATCACACATCACAATCTACCCATGTTCTACCCAACATATTTGTAGATAAAGATACTTATACAGTTTAAAACTTGTATAAAACATCAACACAACAATTACCTCAAATAAATAATTAATATATTTACACATAGCACGTATTATAAGGTAAATACTTGATATCTATGTGTAAAATGAAAGTGACTATACACTCACTTGATTTGATGATAATCGGGCAGCAATTCGTTTCCTAAAACGATCGTTTCTAATAAAACCGGGAGTTTTATTGAGAAACCGGGCTTTGTAAAAGTCGGGCTTCGAAACCGAAAAGATAAATTTACCGGGCTTCTCGGGCACTTCGTGGGGTATTCCGGGCTTTACAATCGATACCGGGGCTTTGCGGGATGTTAAAATGAAGAAAATATGGGTTTAGGGGTTAAAGGTGGCAATTTTGACTTTAAATTTTACAATCGATACCGGGGCTTTCCGTTTAGATTTCGTCGGCTAATTTTGACTTTAAATTTTATATTATTATTTTTAACAGACCGGGACAGGAAATCCGTTAAAAATTCATAACTTCTTCATCCGACGTCCGTTTTCGTCAGACTTTTTACCATTGTGCTCCTAATGACGAGACCTTCAATTCTCGTTTAGGTTGTGTCGGCTAAAAATCGCTCGATCTAAAATTCGAGTTTTTAGCTGTCTACTGCTACGTTGAAACTTCGAAAAATCATAACTTCCTCATACGAAGTCAGATTTGGGCGTTCTTTTTATCGAACTTCTCGGTTTAACGAATACTACGACTTTCGTTTAGATTACTAAGGCTAAAAAGTAGTTTATCGAAAACTCACTTTTTACAACATTCAGCACCGTGTCGGTTTTGTCGCGAAACTTCGACATGTCATAACTTCTTCGTTATAACTCGGATTTTGGTATTCTTTATATCCCCGAAATCCTTGTTTCGACCACTACAACTTTATGTAAAGATATCGGGCTTATCTCACACTTTAATTTTGACGCTTATTTTTATTCTTAATTAATTAAGCCCTAATAATTAAGCATAAAACACATAATTCACATAATATTCACATAATTCCTTTTCATTTCTTCAAATCGAGTTACAAAGGTTAACCTAGACTATCAACTCAATATAAATGCCTAGGCTAGAAACACGAGTGTTACAGAAGACATCACAACCAGACAACTCTAGCCCTAAATATGAAATACCTAGCCTACTCTCTCTATCATACATAATATATCTCATAAATATCTCATTACACAAAACTAAGGGTATTTTGGGAAATCACCGATCGGGCTCTGGCTGATTGTACACACTGCTCCTTCTCGTTTTCTCTTAGAACTCTTGTTTTAGAAAAACCGTTTCTTTTGAAATATTTTCTCAAGTCCTCAGTTTGAGTCAAGATATACCCGAAGGTGCATCCGAATCCCTCAAACCAAGGCTCTAATACCAACTTGTAACACCGTAAATTTTCAAATAAAATAGTCTCATCTTTCCATAATGAGACTATAATTCATGCATGACACAAGATCTACATCCAAGACTGGATTTTATGAATCCTTAACACAATATACACTAGAAAAGATCAGATGTACACTCATGGAGACACTTTGCACATAAAGTATCCAACTTTGAACCAAAAACCCTAAAAATGGTCCAAAAAGCAAAACTCATGAAGAACAAGGAAAGCTTTGAGCTTTTTACCTTAGAAGTGACCTCCAACCAATGTAGAACTCGGATCTACACTTGTTCTTCAACTTCTAGCTCCAACAATGGCTCATTCTTCTCCTTCTTCACCTTGAAAAGACAACTTCAAGCTCAAAAACTCACACACCAGCTAAAGCACGAATCTCAGATCTTCAAGGGCTCTCTCAAGGGTGTATGGTGGCTAGGGCAAAGGACTACATGTTCCTTTTATTGTGCAAGGCCACAAATTAGGGTTTTTCATTTGGGCCGGTTACGCCCGGCGTAACCTTGGGTATGCCCAACGTACCCGGATGACCCGCGTACAAATTAAGCGCGCGAGTACGTGCATCATACACCCCAGTACGCCCAACATACTCACCCATTATATCTTTCACTTTAAGGGACTAATTAGCCAATTCTCTAAAATAGAAGGGTTATAAAGCTAACCTGGATTTCAGGCTGTTACAACCCTTCGGTCCATGTGTCTCAGTGGGACCCTCTAGTCGCACGACTCTTTGGACCCTCTGGTCCGGTCTCTGTGAGGACCCTCTAGTCTCACTGCTCGTTGGACCCTTCGTTCCAGTCTTAGTGAGGACCTTCCGGTCTCATGGCTCGTTGGACCCTCTGGTCCAGTCTGTAAATCTCCGCATACCATATATCACAAAGATATAATGCACAACATAAAACATAAGGCAGGATAACATAATACTCAACATAAGCACATAAGACCCTCTAGTCACACATAAGTACCACTCTAGGTAAAGTATAGTTAGAAGACTCACCTCGACAGCAAGCACGTATCCCCGTACTCGAATCTCGAACTAGCCACCGCCTACACATAGGGTAGTTATCTCTATAAATACTCGATTCTAGACTCTAAGACCATTTTACCCCTCCATGGTCTCCATTACTCATGCAGACCAAACCCTAAAGTCAATAGAAGTCAAACTCAAGTCAACAGTCCATGTTTGACCCAACTCATCGAGTCCACTTGTTTCCTCAGAAGTCTCAAGAAGGTCCGACTCAACTCGTCGAGTTGACCCCCAACTCGCAAATTTATCACACAATCAAACCCATCGGGACAAACCCTCACCGACTCGTCGAGTCAGGCAATGTACTTGGCGACTCCCTTCAATCTGATTCTCATTCAGACGATTTCAAATAGATCTATCACTCCAAACACTATATCTATCATCTCAAGGCTCAATAAGCACGTAAAGCTTCGATCTTTACATTCATGCTTGATGTTTTGCTCCAAAATGCTAATATAAGCCCTTCATGAAAGATTATGCCCAAAAAGCCTCATGTGGATGAATAAAGTTGGGACACCTAGACTCTAAGGACCTCACAAGGTCCAGATCTGAGTTCTAGACTCTTTGATAACTCATGCTACTCAAAAACCCAAACAATAGATGGCAAAAAGCCCTAAAACTCCATAGATATGAGATCTATTAAAAATAAGAAGAAATGTGAAGACTTCATACCTTCCTCAGGAGCTCTGGACAGGAAATCACTGGATTCAACAGCCTCACCTCCAGCTCCTTGCTTGATAACCTCATCCTCTTCCTCCATTGATGCACAAGAACCACAATATGAGCTTATCTCTCACTCTCTAGCTCAAATAGCAATTAGGGTTTGCTCTCAGTGGTGTAGGGTAACTGATGAGGCGGAAATGGGGGCATAAGTTCCCTTATATAGGCCCTAACCTCGGGAAATTAGGGTTTCTTTGCCCAACACCAACTCGGTGAGTCAGCCTCCCGACTCATCGAGTCCATTCATTAAATCCATGCAAGCAACTCGATTCGACTCGGCGAGTTGGACCCTCAACTCGTCGAGTCTCTCCTTTAACTTCAAGATTAACATTCACAATAATATCCCTAGAAAATCCAGATGTTACAATTCTCCCTTAGATTTCGCCCTTCAAAATCGCTCCTCAACAACATATAGATCTAATCCAATAACTACACAGTACCATTGAAAGGATCTCATACCATACAACTATCTTCCTCTCTGGACACCTGAATACAAACAGAAACTCCTCCCAGGAAAAAGGACAGACTCGCCTGCCACTACACTACCACTTCCGACTCTCCAGAATCTGGAAACTCTAGTGGCCTGTCGCACAGCCAGACTGCCCTCTCAAGATGCTCTTCAAATAACAAACCCCGATAACTAACTGCCCTTCTGATTCTCTAGTTGGGACCGATAAAACAAGTCCATGCCCAAAACTGGTTACCGATCACTCATCCCAGACATGATAACCAATCCAGATCATATACCAAGGAATGAAAGGATGACATCACACCAGGGACCCATCCACTGTACTGCAATCAAGACCGATCTGAATAACGGATTCTCAACACCCTGACCTTAGGCGCAGAAAATGATCATGCTTGTTCTGAAGCATCCTCTGACATCTAACAACATAAACCTCATCTCCCATCTCAAAACTGAGCACCGGGTCATCTCTCGACCTAGCAGTTGAACCTCCGACAGCCAGACCGCCCTCTCAAGATGCTCTTCAAATAACAAACCCCGATAACTAACTGCCCCTCTGATTCTCTAGTTGGGATTGTTAAAACAAGTCCATGCCCAAAACTGGCTACCAATCACTCATTCCAGACATGATAACCAATCCAGATCATATACCAAGGAATGAAAGGATCACATCACACCAGGGACCCATCCACTATACTGCAATCAAGACCCATCTGAATAACGAATTCTCAAAACCCTGACCTTAGACACAGAAAATGATCATGCTTGTTCTGAAGCATCCTCCGACATCTAACAACATAAACCTCATATCCCTTCTCAAAACTGAGCACCGGATCATCTCTCGACCTAGCAGTTGAACCTCCAACGATTACCCACTACATGTCCCAAAACGTCTTGCCGACTTCCTTTCATAACAACTATCTCGGCCCGGTTTGACACACACAAGTCATGAAGTTCGCTTTATCCCAAGAGAATACTACAATCGCAACGGAAATCATCTCACCCTCGACCCATGTCGTCTACTACTCATTAGTTTCGTGCGTCTCGCGATAGCTCACATACCCAAGCACTAACCCACTCAGGTCTAAGACATCAAATGACAACAAATACCCCTCAACATGGAACCCATCTCTGAATCTGGAACCTCATCTCGCCTACCCAACGCATCACCAGAGCCAGACTTAAACCAGAGAGTCTGGTCTGTCCCAGAATTAGAACCACTCGTCCCAATGAACCACTCAACTAATGACCCATGACCCGCAACCCATGCGTACATCACTTATCCAATTCTTTCCAACTTGTAAAACTCACACCTTACTCAGAATATAACGATTCCCGATCATTGAGGAGACCCCAGTCTCGCCCCTGGTCTGACCACCAGGCTTCCAAAAACTCAAATATTAGGGTTACTCAAGCCTAAAACTCTTTTGCATCGTGCTCTGACTAGTGTATAATACGGCTCCCCATGGTATCATAACATTCCATCTTACTGACTAGTGAGTACTACGGCTCCTCACAGTATCACAACACTCTCTCGCTGACTATTGAATACTACGGATCCCCGCAGTATCACAACATTCTCTTGTTGCCTAGTGAATACTATGGCTCCCCGTGGCATCACAACACCCTCTCGCTGACTAGTGATATTTTTATAAATGAGGCATTTTTACTTGCACCACATGCATTTGAAACCTCCATGAATTTTCAGTTTCTTTCTAATAATTATTATAAACTGTCTAATAATGTTGAATTAATGTGAAAACTAAATTCAAATAATAAATTAACTAAACTAGAATATTAAATTATCATATTTTACTTATATTTATAAAATTATAAATTTTACTTTTTAAAATATTATAATTAACTTATTAGTTTAGATATGTTGTTGTTTGTGAGCAATTGTTTAAATTCACAACTTTTGTATAATTTATGATTTTATGCAAAATAGTTAAATTATTAATTTCAATATAATGTTAAACGGTTAACTTAAATCAGAATTTCAGTTAAACTTAAAAAAATCGAGAGACTATTCTATAAGTAGCTAAAAGTTATAAATTATAGTGTTAAACCTAAATTGCAATCCTAAATTAACAAAAAAACCATGAAACTATTTTTTAAAATCAATAAGAATTTTGAAATAAGTAGCTTAAATATAACTTACAATAAAAATAGTTAAAAGTTATATTATATAAAAAATTATAATGTTATCTTTAAAAACACAATGTTTGTTGTTTTAAATAATTACAACCAAAGAAACTAACAATATTCATCAAATAAATTTAAAAAAGTTAAATTTCTGAAACCAAATTAAAATAATTAAGAGTTCTCAAATACGTTATTTAAAATAACTTACAACAATAATAGTTAGAAGTAACATTATATACAAAGAAACTAACAATATTCATCAAATAAATTTTAAAAAAGTTGTAAACCTTTATCATTTTAAAGCTATAATTTTTGAACAATTTGTATAAAATATTTAAATTATTAAATTAAATATAACATTACAGGGTCAACTTAAATATGAATTTTGTTCAGCTTAAACAACCCAAAGAATATTTTCTAAATAGTTAAAAGTAATAAATTGTAGTGTTTTTGTAATAATGATTATAATTTGGTTAATAAGGTTAAATAAATATCAAACCTAAAGTGTAACCATAATAAACTAACTTTCAATATTAAAATAATATCTTTACTTCTACTTATAAAGTTATGACTTTGACTTTTAACATATTATATTTAATTTATTAAATTTAATATATTGTTGATTAAAAAGCTACAACTTTTGAGTAGTTTGGACAAAATATTTAAATTGTTAATTTAAATATAACATTATAATGTCAACTTAAATATAAATTTCAGTTCCACTTAAAAAATCCAATGAATATTTTGTGAATATTTAAAAGTGATAAATTGTAGTGCTAAATGCAAAAACTAAATTGTAATCTCAATTTAACTAAAATATTTTCTAAAGATATATTTATAATCGTTAAAAGTATTCAAATAAGTAACTTAAAATAACTTACAATAACAATAATAAAAAATAAGTCTATATAAATGATTATATTGTTACCTTTAAAATAAAATGTAACAGTCCAAAATCTCAAGTATTGTTAAATTGCATTTTGGGGTGTTTTAAAGGGGAGACTCGGCGAGTTGGAGCAAGACTCGCCGAGTAGGGTCGCAGATTTGGTAGCGGGTTCGCGACTGGACTCGACGAGTCCAGGTATGGACTCGGCGAGTCGACACTGTTCAGCAGAAACCCTAGCCGTTTGGTTTTGGATCGTATATAATGCCTCTTAGGCCGTCATTGTCCGTCTTTTGGCCGATGGAGAAGAACCCTAATCGTTGTGGACGTCTAGAGCAGGAGAGGAAGCTTTTGGAACCTTGAAGAATTTGTTAGGCAAGAAGAAGAAGAGTTTTGGCCAAAGGAATATCAAGGGGATCGAGTTCTGAGGTTTGGAGACACAGAGAGGGTGTTATTTAGGTAATATTTCGGATCATTTCTGCTATATTGAAGTGTGCACGAATTTAGGGTTTATGAAACCCATTTGGAGATTAGACGGATTGTTGTGTCGTTACCCAATGTTTATAACCTTGTATTAGGACCCTTAGAGGTCCAGAAGGTCCCATGTTTGTTTATTCGGGAATATATGTATCTCAGGAAGCAGTTCGATCGACTGCATGGCGTGGACTCGCCGAGTCGGATGATCAGACTCGGCGAGTAGCTTGAAGATTCACTGGGACTCGCCGAGTTGTTCTTCAGACTCGGCGAGTGGAGTCGGGGTGGCCCCACGATTCTTCCAGGAGTGACTCGTCGAGTCAAAGAGGATACTCGACGAGTAGAAGGGGAATCTTAGAGGATTGAAGGACGACCAGACTCGCCGAGTCGCCAGGGAACTCGCCGAGTCCAGTCGAGTTGACAGCGGACTGTTGACTAGAGTTGACTGGTGTGATTTCTTAGGGTCAGCTAATGAAGAAGATAGAAGTATTAATAAGAGACATATGATGTGACAGGGAGCTTGTAGCTCGGAGGATCAAGTGTAAGGGATTTCAGGAGTTGCTATCTTCCAGTGACTGCGAGGTGAGTCTTCTCACTATACCTCACCCGGAAGGGTTTGATTGTGTGACCGGAAGGTCAAGTATGTTATGTGTTATGTTTATATGCTATAAATGGAAAGTTAGCTGCTACGCGTGATATACATGCTTATATATGGGCCGGAAGGCAAGGTATTATGTGACAGAAAGGTCAGGTATGATATATGATATATGTGCTTTATGTGTTAGAGTATTTGTATTATGTGTTATATATGTGTATGGGCCGGAAGGCGATATATATTACGGGCCGGAAGGCAAAGTTATGTGGACCGAAAGGTCCGGGCCGGAAGGCAATGTTATGTTATGGGCCGGAAGGCGATATGATGTGTGATGGACCGGAAGGTCGGCGTGGGTAAGGCCGGAAGGTTTACCCAGCAGGGACGGAAGTCCCCTGGGACACATGGACCGGAAGGTCGGGCCGGAAGGCGTATGTGCGTAAGGTATATTGGGGAACTCACTAAGCTTCGTGCTTACGTTGTTTATGTTATGTTGTTTCAGGTTCTTACAGTAACGCGGGATGGCAACGGTTCGATTGTACACACCGAAGAAAGAGTTGTGTTTTGGAGGATCCTGGTCTTCTGTTATAATGAAAATGAAACTATGCTTTGTAATTCGAATGTGAATAAGGTTTTAAACAAGTGTTTTTAATATTAAATTGATTAATTAAATGAAAATTTTGTTTTTGGAAATCACGGTGTTACAAATTGGTATCAGAGCCTTGGTTTGAGGGATTCGGACGCGCCTACGGGTAAATCTGGACTCAAACTGAGGAAGTAAGAAAAAGTTTTCCAAATAAATGGTTTTCTAAAGGTGAATAAGAGTTCAAAGAGAAAGCAAGAAAGAGCAGTGTGTACAATCAGCCAGAGCCAAACGGTGATTTCCCAAAATACTCTTACTTTTGTATTATGAAATATCTATTATGCACTTTATGAGACATTATTGCATGCTAGAGACAGACTAGGTATTTCATATCTTAGGACTAGAGTGGTCTGATGTGTGATGCCTTAGTCTAGGGTTTGCTGTTATATGTGCGTTATGCTTTTGTGTATATGTGATGAGTGAGAGTATCTAGTTGGAACGCACAAGGGGTAAAGCTACGGGGTACAGAGGTATTTCCGAGGATGAGCCGAGAAGGTGGAGCTACCACAGATGGGGAGTCCTATGTATGCTTCAATGCTCGAATGCTGCTTGCTTTGTGCTTTGTGGAGTTGTCGATGATGGGAGTCAGCTACTAAGTGAGTATGACGATACTCAGGAGGTAGAGGGCTGGCATCATTAGGAACTCTTCAGCAGCTGATAGCAAAGAAGTGGGAGGACGGCGGAAGGGACTAGGGAGTAAACCTAGCCAAATGAGTGCGCTGGTAGAGTAGAGGATTTCGCTGGAAAGCGAGCACGCGTGATGAGATGGGTGAAAGAGCAGGTTTATCAGCTACTTAGGAACTCTGGGATGGTCCGTGTGGAAAGTATGGGTAGATGTGGCAGGTAGTATGGGCCCGTACTACTGAAAGCAGAGGACCCATACTTGATACAGGGGGCATTCTAAAGGTCCTAAGGAACAGATTGAGGGGTGATGTTATGGTTCGGATACCATACATCGGAGCGGATACAGAGTGATGTTATGGTCAGGGCACCATACATCGGAACAGTTTGAGATAGATGTTGTGGTTCGAGTGCTATACATTGGAGCAGATTGAGGAGTGGTGCTATGGTTCAGGTACCATACACCGAAGCATGTTGAGGAGGGATGTCATGGGATGAGTACCATGGTTCGTAGTGGATGATGCTTGTGGCTATCTTGTTATCCGGTTATCGATCGGACGAGCACGAGCGAGCGGGATGTGAGGGTTCGCGAGATCCTGCGTGATGAGGTCGCTGCATTGTTGCGGGCTGAGTCGCCAAAATTGTTTGGGTCGATCAGGACCACTATGATTGAAGTAGTTGGATGAGCGATATGCGGCTTTCGCAGAGACGGCTGCCGCGGCGGTTACAGCGGCTGTAGCAACGGCAAAGAAAGGGGCTAGTCGGGGTTTTCAGTATCGGGACTTCTATTATGCGAAGCCTCCCACATTCGATGGAGTTCAGGACTCGATTGTTGCTATGAGATGGTTATCAGACATGGAGGGGTGTTTCTCCACGAGTTTATGCCCTGCTGATCAGAGGGTGGGGTGTGCTCTGAACCTATTGAGGCTCGGGGCGAAGGATTGGTGGAGATTGACCACGAGGTCATTTTCCGATGCGCAGAGGGCTGCAGTTTCATGGGATCAATTTAGAGGGATGTTCAGTACTCGCTATGTTCCGCGAGATGAAAAGGAGAAATTGGCTCGGAGGTTCCTTGAGCTGAATCAGGATTTGAAGTCGGTGACTGAGAGCACCGGGATGTTTATTGAGAGGGCGATGTTTTGCCCTGAGTTCGCTTCGGAGCAGGCTCAGATGTCCCGATATCCGAGTATGCTTAAGGGGGGGGGGGTATCAGACAGTTCGTGTCTGCGCAGAGGCGCGAGACCGTGATGGTATCGCAGGAGGCCGCCATGTGGCGTGAGTTAGAGGTTGAGTTGCAGTTGCGTGAGATGAGGCAGGCCCCGATGCAGTCGCAGTCGGCGCCGAAACGGCCCATGCCGTAGACGTTAGAATGGGGGATCGGAGCGGTCACACTTGTGGGAAGTGTGAGAGAGATGGCACCGGAGCTTGTTGGCCCAGTGGTGCATGCCGCAAGTGCGGAAAGGAGGGGCACGGTGCACGGGATTGTCGGCAGTCAGTGCCAATTCGAGATTTCAGGATTTGTTATGAGTGTCGGCAGGTTGGACATTTGAGGGTCGACCGTCCTCAGTTTCCTGCAGGACCGGTGCAGGCTCTAGCATCGGCCACCTTGAGGAGTTCAGGAGGAGGACAGGATGGAGCAGAGCCCAAGGGCTCAGGGTCGTGTTTATCTGCGTGCGACAGAGGGAGACGGAGCAGTGCCGGAGGCAGCTGCGGGTATGATGCTCTCTTGATGTCTTGAGTAGCTTGCGTTGATTGTGGCGTATTGTTTGTGCTGGTGTCTGGTGTGGATTTCGATGCGGTATTCGTTGTTTCGCGGGTTTGGCATGGTTATGAATTGGTGCTTCAGGTTTTCGCTTGGCATTCGTTGTTCCCTGATGGTTTAGTATGATTATAGTTTGGTGTTTTGGTATCGGTAGCCTTGTGCGGTTTTCGATGCGATATTCAACCTTTGGCAGGTTGTGGGTTTGATTATGGGTTATTGCTTGGGAATTCCGTTGGTCATCGTTCGTGAGGGTTGATAGTGGAGATGCGGCACTGGGTTGAATGACGGGTAGCATCTGCAGTTGTGGAGTGGATAATTGAAAGATCGGATTCTTTTGAGCGGATTGATCAGGGAGGAGATGTGTTTTGCTGAGGGTTGCTTACGCTTGAGGGAAGCAGTCAGTGGGTAAATGTTCTCTTTGTGCAGGATGGTTCTGAAAGGTCGCTAATGACGATCGGTGGTAGTTAGTCAGTGCTTTAGTGGGGGAGAATTAGAAAATTCTCCGGGAGATCGATGAGTATGTAAGGGTGCTTAGCTGCCGGGATTCAGCAGTGTTTGTCAGCGCAGAGTATAGGCCGATGGGAGCGAGTGTCGGGTATGCGGGGCGGGATACAGACCTAGGGCATTTGATTGTGGAGGCCTGAGAGGAGGTCGGGATCAAGCTTGAGTAAGTAATCGGAGTTTTGCGATCAGAGTATTGGTACGTTTGAGGTACGTGATGGGTTGTACTGCATTAATCCCACGGGATTATGTTGTGCATGTTTCTAGAGCTGGAACCGGAAGGTTCCTAGAGTTAGAACCTGAGGGTTCGCAGAGTTTGGGTGTACGGACCCACAGAGATATAGCCTCGAGTGGCTAGTATGTGTTATGAGGGTCGGTCCAGTCATACTGGAGACTCTGTTGGTATTGCTGGATTAGTTTGAGATTTGCGGATCGCGTATGTGCAGTGTGATTGCATTGGAAGGTCTGGCCCCGGGTTAGTGATCTTGTTTAGCGGAGGCAGTGTTTTTGATGAGTGGAGAGAGTGCATGGGATTGAGAGCCCCTGCAATGAGAACCAGAGTATGTGGATAGCGGTTACACAAAAAGGGTGGTGTCGCTTGGGGCGAGCACCGTGGCACCGGTTGGGGTGGCATTGTGGCCAAGAAGGTTCCTTGGAAAAAGGAAAAGAGGAAGGTGTGTAACTCCGAAGGGGTGCAAGTTCACGAAAGTGAAAGCTGCAGAGCAGAGTTATGGATAGAGTGTTTCGAGTATGGTTGTGAGCATCGTGTTCGCGGAAGTGGAGTAGGAACCCATCCGGTTGGGATGTCTGTTGAGGCTCAGAAGGGATGCATGGAGAGAGAAAATTTTAAATTCTCAGTGTGAATCTGATCAGAGTGTAGGGTGGATGTGGTGGTTCATCTTGGGAGATGTTCGAGGATATCATCAGTGTATCGGGTCTTTCCACCTGCGGGTGTTGGGACTAGTTCAGTATGTGTATGGGATGGCAAGAGGGAACTTGTGAGAGTTGATCGGAGAGAGAGAACGGATCTCTCAGTCGGTCCGGAATGGGCAAAGTGGGCTTTGGATCGGGGATCCGGTGGTTCAGGGTTTCCTAACCCTTATGGGTTGAGTGATCGTTGAGATTTGGAGCAGAGTGCATCTTGGGTAATTTCCGATTGCAGAGAGTGATGAGCAGTTCAGAGTTCGTGCTTTAGTTGACAGAGCAGACTCAGCCGGTTAAAGAGAGTTAGTGATCGTCTAGAGTTAACAGGAAAGTTATGCAGGCAGACGCCGCTGCGAGCATGTGATTCAGGTCGGCGACTTCGTATTTCTGACGGGGTGTTTCGATTTAGGAAGAGGGGTAAATGGGGGGCCCCGGTATGTTGGGTCTTGTCGTGAAGGTGCGAAGGTAGGAAGGGTGGCCTACCGTTTGGAGCTGCCAACGGAATTGGGACAGATCCATGACACTTGTATGTGTCGCAATTGTATAGGTGTATAGCGGATGAGTCAGCAGTGGTTCTGCTAGAGAACGATTAGGTGGATGCGAGCCTGTGTTACGTCGAGAGGCCAGTGGCCATCGGAGATCGGAAGATCAAGGTTCTGAGGAACAAGGAGGTACCTCTGGTATTGGTTCAGTAGCGGTCTCGGGAGAGATCGGTAGTGTCTAGGAAGCCGAAACGTGAGATGCGGGAGCAGCAGCCAGAGCTATTTTCAGAGTGAGACTTCGAGGGCGAAGTCTAATTCTAGTGGGGGAGAATTGTAACAGTCCAAAATCTCAAGTATTGTTAAATTGCATTTTGGGGTGTTTTAAAGGGGAGACTCGGCGAGTTGGAGCAAGACTCGCCGAGTAGGGTCGCAGATTTGGTCGCGGGTTCGCGACTGGCCTCGACGAGTCCAGGTATGGACTCGGCGAGTCGACACTGTTCAGCAGAAACCCTAGCCGTTTGGTTTTGGATCGTATATAATGCCTCTTAGGCCGTCATTGTCCGTCTTTTGGCCGATGGAGAAGAACCCTAATCGTTGTGGACGTCTAGAGCAGGAGAGGAAGCTTTTGGAACCTTGAAGAATTTGTTAGGCAAGAAGAAGAAGAGTTTTGGCCAAAGGAATATCAAGGGGATCGAGTTCTGAGGTTTGGAGACACAGAGAGGGTGTTATTCAGGTAATATTTCGGATCATTTCTGCTATATTGAAGTGTGCACGAATTTAGGGTTTATGAAACCCATTTGGAGATTAGACGGATTGTTGTGTCGTTACCCAATGTTTATAACCTTGTATTAGGACCCTTAGAGGTCCAGAAGGTCCCATGTTTGTTTATTCGGGAATATATGTATCTCAGGAAGCAGTTCGATCGACTGCATGGCGTGGACTCGCCGAGTCGGATGATCAGACTCGGCGAGTAGCTTGAAGATTCACTGGGACTCGCCGAGTTGTTCTTCAGACTCGGCGAGTGGAGTCGGGGTGGCCCCGCGATTCTTCCAGGAGTGACTCGTCGAGTCAAAGAGGATACTCGACGAGTAGAAGGGGAATCTTAGAGGATTGAAGGACGACCAGACTCGCCGAGTCGCCAGGGAACTCGCCGAGTCCAGTCGAGTTGACAGCGGACTGTTGACTAGAGTTGACTGGTGTGATTTCTTAGGGTCAGCTAATGAAGAAGATAGAAGTATTAATAAGAGACATATGATGTGACAGGGAGCTTGTAGCTCGGAGGATCAAGTGTAAGGGATTTCAGGAGTTGCTATCTTCCAGTGACTGCGAGGTGAGTCTTCTCACTATACCTCACCCGGAAGGGTTTGATTGTGTGACCGGAAGGTCAAGTATGTTATGTGTTATGTTTATATGCTATAAATGGAAAGTTAGCTGCTACGCGTGATATACATGCTTATATATGGGCCGGAAGGCAAGGTATTATGTGACAGAAAGGTCAGGTATGATATATGATATATGTGCTTTATGTGTTAGAGTATTTGTATTATGTGTTATATATGTGTATGGGCCGGAAGGCGATATATATTACGGGCCGGAAGGCAAAGTTATGTGGACCGAAAGGTCCGGGCCGGAAGGCAATGTTATGTTATGGGCCGGAAGGCGATATGATGTGTGATGGACCGGAAGGTCGGCGTGGGTAAGGCCGGAAGGTTTACCCAGCAGGGACGGAAGTCCCCTGGGACACATGGACCGGAAGGTCGGGCCGGAAGGCGTATGTGCGTAAGGTATATTGGGGAACTCACTAAGCTTCGTGCTTACGTTGTTTATGTTATGTTGTTTCAGGTTCTTACAGTAACGCGGGATGGCAACGGTTCGATTGTACACACCGAAGAAAGAGTTGTGTTTTGGAGGATCCTGGTCTTCTGTTATAATGAAAATGAAACTATGCTTTGTAATTCGAATGTGAATAAGGTTTTAAACAAGTGTTTTTAATATTAAATTGATTAATTAAATGAAAATTTTGTTTTTGGAAATCACGGTGTTACATAAAAAAACAATGTTTAATGTTTTAAATAATTATAATGATATAAATTAAAATGTTAAACAAATAAAGTTTAAAATGTTAATTAACAATAATAACAACTATAAATAACATCCAAAGGGCTTGTAGCCCAACGGTATCAGGTGGTACCCTCCCTCTTTGAGGTTGAGGGTTCAAGTCCCGTTGTGGACATAGGTGGAATAGGTGTTGTTAGCTTAGGAGTAGATTAGATTTGCCGGTTAAAAAAAAACCAACTATAAATAACATTAAACCATATATTATATTTAATTTTATTCATGAGTAACTCGCGGGTAGAAGTCATTCAAACGATTGAGATTATGCAGTTATAATAGATGTATATATTATCATATAATTCAAAATAATCAATATATTATAACGATTTAGTATATGAATTATTTATTATATCAAATTTAACAACAACATTATTATTATATTTATAAAAAAACATATATTTTTAAAGATTTCTACTATATATATGTATGTCTTTCTGCGCAATGCGCGAGCATTGCTCTAGTATACTTATAAAGGAAACATTTTTCCTTTCACCACATTCATTTGAAACTCCTATGTACTTTTCCTTTCATCACATTAATTTGAAACTCGCATGACTTTTCAATTTCTTTCTAATAATAATTGTAATTTGGTTAATTAGGTTAAATAAATATCAAACTTAAAGTATAGTCATATATAAACTAAATTTCAATATTAAAATAATATCTTTACTTCTACTTATAAAGTTATTTTTTTAACTTTTAACATATTATACATAATTTAATAGTTTTAATATATTGTTGGATGTAAACCATTATCATTTTAAAGATATAATTTTGGAACATTTTGAATAAAATACTTAAATTATTAATTTAAATATAATATTACAGGGTCAATTTTAAATATAAATTTTAAACCCAATGACTTTTCAGTTTCTTTCTAATAATAATAATAATTTGTTTAATTAGGTTAAATAAATATCAAACCTAAAGTGTAATCATATATAAACTAAATTTCAATATTAAAATGTTATCTTACTTCTACTTATAAAGTTATGTTTTTTAGCTTTTAACATATTATACTTAATTTATTAGTTTTAATATATTGTTGGATGTAAACCATTATCACTTTAAAGATATAATTTTGGAACAATTTGTATAAAATACTTAAATTATTAATTTAAATATAACATTATAGGGTCAACTTAAATATAAATTTTAGTTTAACTTAAATAACTCATAATATTTTGTAAATAGTGAAAAATGATAAATTATAGTGTCTTTCTAATAATGATTATAAGTTGTTTAATAAGGTTAAAAAAAATTATCAAACCTAAAGTGTAATCATAAATAAACTAAATTTCAATTTTAAAATAATATCTTCACTTCTACTTATAATGTTATGTCTTTAACTTTTAATATATTATACTTAATTTATTAGATTTAATATGTTGTTATATATAAACCATTATCAGTTTAAAGTTACAACTTTTGAACAATTTGGACAAAATACTTAAATTGTTAACTTAAATATAATAATACAATTTCAACTTAAATATAAATTTTAGTTCCACTTAAAAACCAAAGAGTATTCTATAAATAGTTAAAAGTGATAAATTATAGTGATAAATGCAACAACTAAATTGTAATCTCAATTTAACATAAATATTTCCTAAAGATATTATTATAATCGTTAAAAGTTTTCAAATAAGTAGCTTAAAATAATTTACAATAACAATAGTTAAAAATAACTCTATACAAATGATTATATTGTTACCTTTAAAATCAAAAATAACATTTGGTGTTTTAAATAATTATAATGATAGAAACTAAAACATTAAGCAAATAAATTTTAAAAAAGTTAGTTAACAATAACAACAACTAAAAATAATATTAAACCATATATTATATTTAATTTTATTCACGTGTAACTCGCAGGTAGAAGTCATTCAAACGATTGAGATTATGAAGTTATAATAGATGTATAATTATTGTTATTGTTATATTAAAAAAACATATATTTGTAAAGACTTCAATTATAGTTGTTTCTGCGCAACGCGCGGGCATTCACCTAGTACAAACTTATAAAGCTAGCATTTTTGTTGAATCTCATGCATTTGAAACCCCATTTTTTAACTTTTTTAAACAACATTCATTTGAAACCCCATTTTTTAAATAATGCAACCCGAAAGTTTTCTTAATTACGATTTAACACTCAAAAGTTTTATAACTTATATTATGTTTAACTAGCATTTAGTGAAAAGTTTATTATAAAAGGTCAATCTTTTAGGAAGACATGCATACAAATCATATAGAAATTTCAGAAAGAAAACAAACTTAAAGGTTTTTGTGTTGAGTTGAGGTCATATGACCACTTTTGGAGATATACTATTATATTAGAGCTTTTAATTTGTAAGTTTAGTATACTAATTT
Source organism: Lactuca sativa (assembly GCF_002870075.4). Classification (NCBI taxonomy): domain Eukaryota; kingdom Viridiplantae; phylum Streptophyta; class Magnoliopsida; order Asterales; family Asteraceae; genus Lactuca; species Lactuca sativa. The sequence continues at coordinate 117,393,695 of NC_056630.2, read as the reverse complement.
GTTTTTATATTTTCTTCATTTTTGGATTATTGTAATACAATCTGTAACACCCCAATTTTCAACTATTGATTAAATGACAAAGAATTGTTCCAACATCTCCCAAGATCAATTCTGAACTTACTTATAGACTAAACTATAGCGGAAGCAAAAATAAAATAAAATAAAGTCTTCAATTGAACAACTTCGGGTGTTACGCCTTTGCGGAATTCCTCTGTCGTCTTGTTGATCAATCCTTCTCCCTAGCCTTCTTACTGCCACTTGTTATATAGTTTCCTGGGTTGTGCACATTTAAACTTTCTAAATGGGTAAGCCTAGGGCCTAGTGAGTTCGTGTTGCACATTCATGTCTATCACTTACTTGTAACACCCTAATTTTCAACTATTGATTAAATGACAAAGAATTGTTCCAACGTCTCCCAAGATCAATTCTAAACTTACTTATAGACTAAACTATAGCGGAAGCAAAAATAAAATAAAATAAAGTCTTCAATTGAACAACTTCGGGTGTTACGCCTTTGCGGAATTCCTCTGTCGTCTTGTTGATCAATCCTTCTCCCTAGCCTTCTTACTGCCACTTGTTATATAGTTTCCTGGGTTGTGCACATTTAAAGTTTCTAAATAGGTAAGCCTAGGGCCTAGTGAGTTCGTGTTGCACATTCATGTCTATCACTTGAAAAAACAAACAGTTTTATCATATACGTTCAATAAATCATACAACAAATATATCACCCGATGACATAATTTAGGGGAACGATTAATTATCCAGAGAAAAAACCAAAGATTCATTTCCCTTCTCCTTGAGAAAACTTATCATCCATTATACTCAAGTATTTTAAATATCCAAGGAAATGAGTATAAATCTCAATTCCCATCCCCGCCGATCACACACATCCGTCATGCTCACGGCGATTAAATACCCCACCTGTTCCCACTAAACAAGTCCCAAAAAAACACACACATAGTAGACAACAATTCCAAAATAACATTTGCACACAACCATACTTATCATAAAACATATTATCAATAAATGAATAAAAACCTCATAATAAACACATGAAAAATATTTATGTGCGAGCAACCACAAAACACGAAAAAAAACTCACCTTGATGCCGTTAGTCTTAACCAGATGTCGTCACGCTACCCGCAGACGTGCAGCCTACGTTTAATCAACATTTATTTTCTAAGGCTTAAACCTATAAACATCTTATGTGTTTGTTTTGGTTCCATCACACATATGTCTCCTTCGGCCAATCAATAATTATTTCATCATATTAATTAAAATGTGCGTAACAACTTTAATAAAAATACTATCATCTTTTTCTTCATTTTCTTTTCATGTCGTCATTCTCATTTAATGAGGTTTTACCCGTAAAATATTTAATACTCAAATGTCAAAATAACTAAACCTTAAAACAAAGAATTTGTTTGAATAATAACAATAAGTAATATTAACATCAATATAAAGTAGCAAATTTAAAATAACAACCATTTATGTGATGGTGTACAAAACTAAAAATTGTCAAATTATAAAAACTGGAGGGGCTATTTTTATATCTTTTGTTATGATACACAAGTAACACATTTGTTACTTATTTGTGAAAACTAAAATTGCCAACTTATCAACAATAGTGGGACCATTTATGTAAATATCATTTTATCATTTGAAACATCAAGAAAACCGTTTCAACAAAAGATCAAGATTCTTTTCTTCTTTACCCGAACAATAAAAACGTTTTTGACCATTTTATCACACTAAAACTTAAAAACTGTTGTCAAATACAATTTATAAAACCATTGTTAATCATCTCCATTTCATACTAACATATTCATATATTAAATCTTGAATAACTTATTATAAAGCATATTTAAATTCACCATTTCTTTTACCAAAACATAACATTTGTTTTTCACCAAATTCGATTATTCCTTGGACTAAAAGAGACATAGTATTGAACCAAAATACATACTCAAATCCTATAAACCTACTCAAACAACTTAATCAAACTCAAATTGAAGAGACGTACCTTAAATTCTAAAATAGCTTTGAAAACCTTCACGAACTTCAAACCCCGATTTCTCTTTTGTTTCCCCAACCTTTCTTGCACTTTTTTGTTGGCATTACACTCTATTTCCCATGCCTTTTATAATGCCCAAGTTTGTAACCTTTCTAGTTAACCCAAAAGTCCAAATTTATGACACTAATCAAAGTGATGAGTTTTGGAATTAAAATTTCATAATTTCTCTATTTACTCCTACTTAATCACCATTATATTATTTTAATAACATAGTAAAATTATATATATTGATACATTTTTTTTAGTTTGAGTTATCACAAACTTCCCCCCTTCGAAAAATTCCGTCCTCAGAATTTGAACTATAAAAACAAATAAGGGTATTTGGTCTTATTATCTCATACGTTTCCCTATGTCATTACTTTCATTGTGCTTTATGAGTTATATCTCCACATTCATTAACTTCATGAACAGATAATCCATTTCTCGTTGTAAACTCTTCCAAAACGATGATATAAAATTAAGGTTCTGGTCATAAATAGACAATTGAACCATCTTATCAACATACAACTTAACTAACTTTTCCGTCACGTATATTTCACCCGATGACACAGTTTAAGGGAGTATTTTATATATATAGAGAAAGAACCAATGGTCCGCTTCCCTTCCCACTTGGCATAACCCGTCCGTTGTGCTCAAGCATTTAAATATCCACGAAAATGAGTATCATCTCAATTTCCTATCTCCCGCCGGTCACACCACACCTGTTTTGTTCCCGACTATCATACACCCATGTCCACATTAAACGTGTCATCATATATTAGGAAAAAAATTCTAACAAACTTTCCACCTCTCCTCTATCGAGGATTCTTCCGACTCCTCTTTAGTCGACCCAATACACCAAAGGTAACATCAATCCTCATCAGATAAATCTTACTTGGTTCCTTCCTTACATACGACTTAGTGAATAAGTGACAACGTTAATCTTCCATAATTCATAACGATCTTACACCTTCTTTGAATTTTGGTAATCCATGCGCATATATATCGTCCCCTCTTTTTTTCGTGACGAGCACTACTAGTGCATCCGTGGTGATGTACTATGTCAAATAAAAACCTTATCAAGCAGATCTTGCAACTGCTATTAAATTCTTTCATCCTTATTGGTTTACTCTCTCACTGTCACATTTCCTTGTTCCATCCTCAAGAATTCTTCCTCCAATTGCTTGATCGTCGTTCGAGGACAAAACATCTCTCTAAAGATTCTGGCACACTCATCCCATGACATCCTATTGATTGTATATGACACCTTAACTGTTTTTACCCTCCCCATCAATATAAAGCCTCATTTTTAAACATCGTCACGACATAAACCACATTGTACTTATTTGCACACTTATCGGAATCAAATGTTTCCTGTATCTCTATTACCCACGTAGATGATAGGATAGGATCAGTGTCCCCACGACATGTTCGTGGTTTACAAGTCATGAACGTCTTGTAACAATTACCTCATCATTTGTCGTTTACATCTTTCCGTGATCGTAGTGCAACACTAGGGTCAAAAGTTGAAACGACATACCTTATCCATAGCCTTCCTCTTCATCAACCCTGTTACCACCGTTTACATTCTATAGTGCATCTCAGTCCTGAACATTTACATTCGACAATATAGTTTGCATATCCTGAGCAATCTCGTCAATTAATTATTCTCGCGTAACCATATTTGTTGCACGACCTTGTCCGCAATCGTGACCTGGACCACAACCTCGAATGGAGTTAGAGCTCAGTTTCACCAATTGTGCTCGTACTGGTGCTATAGTGACTCCTAGACCTCTTCCCATACACCTACCTCTACCTCGACCCAAACCGCACCAACAAATGGAAGTAGGATTTACGGGAGTCTCTAGTACTTCGTTGGGTGCAGAAACATCGTCACCAAATTGGAATGTCTTCCCGCTCTAGTGTTACCTTAGTAAGCCTCCCTGATATCCATGAGGACATGATGCCTACTAGTAAGATATGGTCTAAATTAGTTGCTAGGTTACCTCTCGCTCCTTCCGTCAAAGCTTAAGTGTTTACGGAAACACCTAATCTGCTTAAAATGGCTCTGATACCAACTTGTAACACCCCAATTTTCAACTATTGATTAAATGACAAAGAATTGTTCCAACATCTCCCAAGATCAATTCTGAACTTACTTATAGACTAAACTATAGCGGAAGCAAAAATAAAATAAAATAAAGTCTTCAATTGAACAACTTCGGGTGTTACGCCTTTGCAGAATTCCTCTGTCGTCTTGTTGATCAATCCTTCTCCCTAGCCTTCTTACTGCCACTTGTTATATAGTTTCCTGGGTTGTGCACATTTAAAGTTTCTAAATGGGTAAGCCTAGGGCCTAGTGAGTTCGTGTTGCACATTCATGTCTATCACTTACTTGTAACACCCCAATTTTCAACTATTGATTAAATGACAAAGAATTGTTCCAACGTCTCTTAAGATCAATTCTAAACTTACTTATAGACTAAACTATAGCGGAAGCAAAAATAAAATAAAATAAAGTCTTCAATTGAACAACTTCGGGTGTTACGCCTTTGCGGAATTCCTCTGTCGTCTTGTTGATCAATCCTTCTCCCTAGCCTTCTTACTGCCACTTGTTATATAGTTTCCTGGGTTGCGCACATGTAAAGTTTCTAAATAGGTAAGCCTAGGGCCTAGTGAGTTCGTGTTGCACATTCATGTCTATCACTTAAAAAAACAAACAGTTTTATCATATACGTTCAATAAATCATACAACAAATATATCACCCGATGACATAATTTAGGGGAACGATTAATTATCCAGAGAAAAAACCAAAGATTCATTTCCCTTCTCCTTGAGAAAACTTATCATCCATTATACTCAAGTATTTTAAATATCCAAGGAAATGAGTATAAATCTCAATTCCCATCCCCGCCGATCACACACATCCGTCATGCTCACGGCGATTAAACACCCCACCCGTTCCAACTAAACAAGTCCCAAAGAAAACACACACACAGTAGACAACAATTCCAAAATAACATTTGCTCACAACCATACTTATCATAAAACATATTATCAATAAATGAATAAAAACCTCATAATAAACACATGACAAACATTTATGTGCGAGCAACCACAAAACACGAAAAAAAACTCACCTTGATGTCGTTAGTCTTAACCAGATGTCGTCATGCTACCCGCAGACGTGCAACCTACGTTTAACCAACATTTATTTTCTAAGGCTTAAACCTATAAACATCTTATGTGTTTGTTTTGGTTCCATCACACATATGTCTCCTTCGGCCAATCAATAATTATTTCATCATATTAATTAAAATGTGCGTAACAACTTTAATAAAAATACTATCATCTTTTTCTTCATTTTCTTTTCATGTCGTCATTCTCATTTAATGAGGTTTTACCCGTAAAATATTTAATACTCAAATGTCAAAATAACTAAACCTTAAAACAAAGAATTTGTTTGAATAATAACAATAAGTAATATTAACATCAATATAAAGTAGCAAATTTAAAATAACAACCATTTATGTGATGGTGTACAAAACTAAAAATTGTCAAATTATAAAAACTGGAGGGGCTATTTTTATATCTTTTGTTATGATACACAAGTAACACATTTGTTACTTATTTGTGAAAACTAAAATTGCCAACTTATCAACAATAGTGGGACCATTTATGTAAATATCATTTTATCATTTGAAACATCAAGAAAACCGTTTCAACAAAAGATCCAGATTCTTTTCTTCTTTACCCGAACAATAAAAACGTTTTTGACCATTTTATCACACTAAAACTTAAAAACTGTTGTCAAATACAATTTATAAAACCATTGTTAATCATCTCCATTTCATACTAACATATTCATATATTAAATCTTGAATAACTTATTATAAAGCATGTTTAAATTCACCATTTCTTTTACCAAAACATAACATTTGTTTTTCACCAAATTCGATTATTCCTTGGACTAAAATAGACATAGTATTGAACCAAAATACATACTCAAATCCTATAAACCTACTCAAACAACTTAATCAAACTCAAATTGAAGAGACATACCTTAAATTCTAAAATAGCTTTGAAAACCTTCACGAACTTCAAACCCCGATTTCTCTTTTGTTTCCCCAACCTTTCTTGCACTTTTTTGTTGGCATTACACTCTATTTTCCATGCCTTTTATAATGCCCAAGTTTGTAACCTTTCTAGTTAACCCAAAAGTCCAAATTTATGACACTAATCAAAGTGATGAGTTTTGGAATTAAAATTTCATAATTTCTCTATTTACTCCTACTTAATCACCATTATATTATTTTAATAACATAGTAAAATTATATATATTGATACATTTTTTTTTAGTTTGAGTTATCACAAACTTCCCCCCTTCGAAAAATTCCGTCCTCAGAATTTGAACTATAAAAACAAATAAGGGTATTTGGTCTTATTATCTCATACGTTTCCCTATGTCGTTACTTTCATTATGCTTTATGAGTTATATCTTCACATTCATTAACTTCATGAACAGATAATCCATTTCTCGTTGTAAACTCTTCCAAAACGATGATATAAAATTAAGGTTCTGGTCATAAATAGACAATTGAACCATCTTATCAACATACAACTTAACTAACTTTTCCGTCACGTATATTTCACCCGATGACACAGTTTAAGGGAGTATTTTATATATACAGAGAAAGAACCAATGGTTCGCTTCCCTTCCCACTTAGCACAACCCATCCGTTGTGCTCAAGCATTTAAATATCCACGGAAATGAGTATCGTCTCAATTTCCTATCTCCCGCCGGTCACACCACACCCGTTTTGTTCCCGACTATCATACACCCATGTCCTCATTAAACGTGTCGTCATATATTAGGAAAACAATTCTAACAAACTTTCCACCTCTCCTCTACCGAGGATTCTTCCGACTCCTCTTCAATCGACCCAATACACCGAAGGTAACATCAATCCTCATCAGATAAATCTTACTTGGTTCCTTCCTTACATACGACTTAGTGAATAAGTGACAACGTTAATCTTCCATAATTCGTAACGATCTTACACCTTCTTTGAATTTTGGTAATCCATGCGCATATATATCGTCCCCTCTTTTTTTCGTGACGAGCACTACTAGTGCATCCGTGGTGATGTACTATGTCAAATAAAAACCTTATCAAGCAGATCTTGCAACTGCTATTAAATTCTTTCATCCTTGTTGGTTTACTCTCTCACTGTCACATTTCCTTGTTCCATCCTCAAGAATTCTTCCTCCAATTGTTTGATCGTCGTTCGAGGACAAAACATCTCTCTAAAGATTCTGGCACACTCATCCCATGACATCCTATTGATTGTATATGACACCTTAACTGTTTTTACCCTCCCCATCAATATAAAGCCTCATTTTTAAACATCGTCACGACATAAACCACATTGTACTTATTTGCACACTTATCGGAATCAAATGTTTCCTGTATCTCTATTATCCACGTAGATGATAGGATAGGATCAGTGTCCCCACGACATGTTCGTGGTTTACAAGTCATGAACGTCTTGTAACAATTACCTCATCATTTGTCGTTTACATCTTTCCGTGATCGTAGTGCAACACTAGGGTCAAAAGTTGAAACGACATACCTTATCCATAGCCTTCCTCTTCATCAACCCTGTTACCACCGTTCACATTCTATGGTGCATCTCATTCCTGAACATTTACATTCGACAATATAGTTTGCATATCCTGAGCAATCTCGTCAATTAATTATTCTCGCGTAACCATATTTGTTGCACGACCATGTCCGCAATCGTGACCTGGACCACAACCTCGATTGGAGTTAGAGCTTAGTTTCACCAATTGTGCTCGTACTGGTGCTATAATGACTCCTAGACCTCTGCCCATACACCTACCTCTACCTCGACCCAAACCGCACCAACAAATGGAAGTAGGATTTACGGGAGTCTCTAGTACTTCGTTGGGTGCAGAAACATCGTCACCAAATTGGAATGTCTTCTCGCTCTAGTGTTACCTTAGTAAGCCTCCCTGATATCCTTGAGGACATGATGCCTACTAGTAAGATATGGTCTAAATTAGTTGCTAGGTTACCTCTCGCTCCTTCCGTCAAAGCCTAAGTGTTTACGGAAACACCTAATCTGCTTAAACATGGCTCTGATACCAACTTGTAACACCCCAATTTTCAAATATTGATTAAATGACAAAGAATTGTTCCAACATCTCCCAAGATCAATTCTGAACTTACTTATAGACTAAACTATAGCGGAAGCAAAAATAAAATAAAATAAAGTCTTCAATTGAACAACTTCGGGTGTTACGCCTTTGCAGAATTCCTCTGTCGTCTTGTTGATCAATCCTTCTCCCTAGCCTTCTTACTGCCACTTGTTATATAGTTTCCTGGGTTGTGCACTTTTAAAGTTTCTAAATGCGTAAGCCTAGGGCCTAGTGAGTTCGTGTTGCACATTCATGTCTATCACTTACTTGTAATACCCCAATTTTCAACTATTGATTAAATGACAAAGAATTGTTCCAACGTCTCTTAAGATCAATTCTAAACTTACTTATAGACTAAACTATAGCGGAAGCAAAAATAAAATAAAATAAAGTCTTCAATTGAACAACTTCGGGTGTTACGCCTTTGCGGAATTCCTCTGTCGTCTTGTTGATCAATCCTTCTCCCTAGCCTTCTTACTGCCACTTGTTATATAGTTTCCTGGGTTGCGCACATTTAAAGTTTCTAAATGGGTAAGCCTAGGGCCTAGTGAGTTCGTGTTGCACATTCATGTCTATCACTTAAAAAAAACAAACAGTTTTATCATATATGTTCAATAAATCATACAACAAATATATCACCCGATCACATAATTTAAGGGAACGATTAATTATCCAGAGAAAGAACCAAAGATTCATTTCCCTTCTCCTTGAGAAAACTTATCATCCATTGTACTCAAGTATTTTAAATATCCAAGGAAATGAGTATAAATCTCAATTCCCATCCCCGCCGATCACACACATCCGTCATGCTCACGGCGATTAAACACCCCACCCGTTCCCATTAAACAAGTCCAAAAAAAAAACACACACAGTAGACAACAATTCCAAAATAACATTTGCACACAACCATACTTATCATAAAACATATTATCAATAAATAAATAAAAACCTCATAATAAACACATGACAAACATTTATGTGCGACCAACCACAAAACACGAAAAAAAACTCACCTTGATGCCGTTAGTCTTAACCAGATGTCGTCACGCTACCCGCAGACGTGCAACCTACGTTTAACCAACATTTATTTTCTAAGGCTTAAACCTATAAACATCTTATGTGTTTGTTTTGGTTCCATCACACATATGTCTCCTTCGGCCAATCAATAATTATTTCATCATATTAATTAAAATGTGCGTAACAACTTTAATAAAAATACTATCATCTTTTTCTTCATTTTCTTTTCATGTCGTCATTCTCATTTAATGAGGTTTTACCCGTAAAATATTTAATACTCAAATGTCAAAATAACTAAACCTTAAAACAAAGAATTTGTTTGAATAATAACAATAAGTAATATTAACATCAATATAAAGTAGCAAATTTAAAATAACAACCATTTATGTGATGGTGTACAAAACTAAAAATTGTCAAATTATAAAAACTGGAGGGGCTATTTTTATATCTTTATTTATGATACACAAGTAACACATTTGTTACTTATTTGTGAAAACTAAAATTGGCAACTTATCGACAATAGTGGGACCATTTATGTAAATATCATTTTATCATTTGAAACATCAAGAAAACCGTTTCAACAAAAGATCGAGATTCTTTTCTTCTTTACCCGAACAATAAAAACGTTTTTGACCATTTTATCACACTAAAACTTAAAAACTGTTGTCAAATACAATTTATAAAACCATTGTTAATCATCTCCATTTCATACTAACATATTCATATATTAAATCTTGAATAACTTATTATAAAGCATGTTTAAATTCACCATTTCTTTTACCAAAACATAACATTTGTTTTTCACCAAATTCGATTATTCCTTGGACTAAAAGAGACATAGTATTGAACCAAAATACATACTCAAATCCTATAAACCTACTCAAACAACTTAATCAAACTCAAATTGAAGAGACATACCTTAAATTCTAAAATAGCTTTGAAAACCTTCACGAACTTCAAACCCCGATTTCTCTTCTGTTTCCCCAACCTTTCTTGCACTTTTTTGTTGGCATTGCACTCTATTTCCCATGCCTTTTATAATGCCCAAGTTTGTAACCTTTCTAGTTAACCCAAAAGTCCAAATTTATGACACTAATCAAAGTGATGAGTTTTGGAATTAAAATTTCATAATTTCTCTATTTACTCCTACTTAATCACCATTATATTATTTTAGTAACATAGTAAAATTATATATATTGATACATTTTTTTTAGTTTGAGTTATCACAAACTTCCCCCCTTCGAAAAATTCCGTCCTCAGAATTTGAACTATAAAAACAAATAAGGGTATTTGGTCTTATTATCTCATACGTTTCCTTATGTCGTTACTTTCATTGTGCTTTATGAGTTGTATCTCCACATTCATTAACTTCATGAACAGATAATCCATTTCTCGTTGTAAACTCTTCCAAAACGATGATGTAAAATTAAGGTTCTGGTCATAAATAGACAATTGAACCATCTTATCAACATACAACTTAACTAACTTTTCCGTCACGTATATTTCACCCGATGACACAGTTTAAGGGAGTATTTTATATATACAGAGAAAGAACCAATGGTCCGCTTCCCTTCCCACTTGGCACAACCCGTCCGTTGTGCTCAAGCATTTAAATATCCACGGAAATGAGTATCGTCTCAATTTCCTATCTCCCGCCGGTCACACCACACCCGTTTTGTTCCCGACTATCATACACCCATGTCCTCATTAAACGTGTCGTCATATATTAGGAAAAAAATTCTAACAAACTTTCCACCTCTCCTCTACCGAGGATTCTTCCGACTTCTCTTCAATCGACCCAATACACCGAAGGTAACATCAATCCTCATCAGATAAATCTTACTTGGTTCCTTCCTTACATACGACTTAGTGAATAAGTGACAACGTTAATCTTCCATAATTCGTAACGATCTTACACCTTCTTTGAATTTTGGTAATCCATGCGCATATATATCGTCCCCTCTTTTTTTCGTGACGAGCACTACTAGTGCATCCGTGGTGATGTACTATGTCAAATAAAAACCTTATCAAGCAGATCTTGCAACTGCTATTAAATTCTTTCATCCTTGTTGGTTTACTCTCTCACTGTCACATTTCCTTGTTCCATCCTCAAGAATTCTTCCTCCAATTGCTTGATCGTCGTTCGAGGACAAAACATCTCTCTAAAGATTCTGGCACACTCATCCCATGACATCCTATTGATTGTATATGACACCTTAACTGTTTTTACCCTCCCCATCAATATAAAGCCTCATTTTTAAACATCGTCATGACATAAACCACATTGTACTTATTTGCACACTTATCGGAATCAAATGTTTCCTGTATCTCTATTACCCACGTAGATGATAGGATAGGATCAGTGTCCCCACGACATGTTCGTGGTTTACAAGTCATGAACGTCTTGTAACAATTACCTCATCATTTGTTGTTTACATCTTTCCGTGATCGTAGTGCAACACTAGGGTCAAAAGTTGAAACGACATACCTTATCCATAGCCTTCCTCTTCATCAACCCTGTTACCACCGTTCACATTCTATAGTGCATCTCAGTCCTGAACATTTACATTCGACAATATAGTTTGCATATCCTGAGCAATCTCGTCAATTAATTATTCTCGCGTAACCATATTTGTTGCACGACCTTGTCCGCAATCGTGACCTGGACCACAACCTCGATTGGAGTTAGAGCTTAGTTTCACCAATTGTGCTCGTACTGGTGCTATAATGACTCCTAGACCTCTGCCCATACACCTACCTCTACCTCGACCCAAACCGCACCAACAAATGGAAGTAGGATTTACGGGAGTCTCTAGTACTTCGTTGGGTGCAGAAACATCGTCACCAAATTGGAATGTCTTCTCGCTCTAGTGTTACCTTAGTAAGCCTCCCTGATATCCTTGAGGACATGATGCCTACTAGTAAGATATGGTCTAAATTAGTTGCTAGGTTACCTCTCGCTCCTTCCGTCAAAGCCTAAGTGTTTACGGAAACACCTAATCTGCTTAAACATGGCTCTGATACCAACTTGTAACACCCCAATTTTCAAATATTGATTAAATGACAAAGAATTGTTCCAACATCTCCCAAGATCAATTCTGAACTTACTTATAGACTAAACTATAGCGGAAGCAAAAATAAAATAAAATAAAGTCTTCAATTGAACAACTTCGGGTGTTACGCCTTTGCAGAATTCCTCTGTCGTCTTGTTGATCAATCCTTCTCCCTAGCCTTCTTACTGCCACTTGTTATATAGTTTCCTGGGTTGCGCACATTTAAAGTTTCTAAATGGGTAAGCCTAGGGCCTAGTGAGTTCGTGTTGCACATTCATGTCTATCACTTAAAAAAAACAAACAGTTTTATCATATATGTTCAATAAATCATACAACAAATATATCACCCGATGACATAATTTAGGGGAACGATTAATTATCCAGAGAAAGAACCAAAGATTCATTTCCCTTCTCCTTGAGACAACTTATCATCCATTGTACTCAAGTATTTTAAATATCCAAGGAAATGAGTCTAAATCTCAATTCCCATCCCCGCCGATCACACACATCCGTCATGCTCACGGCGATTAAACACCCCACCCGTTCCCATTAAACAAGTCCAAAAAAAAACACACACACAGTAGACAACAATTCCAAAATAAAATTTGCATACAACCATACTTATCATAAAACATATTATCAATAAATAAATAAAAACCACATAATAAACACATGACAAACATTTATGTGCGACCAACCACAAAACACGAAAAAAAACTCACCTTGATGTCGTTAGTCTTAACCATATGTCGTCACGCTACCCGCAGACGTGCAGCCTACGTTTAACCAACATTTATTTTCTAAGGCTTAAACCTATAAACATCTTATGTGTCGGTTTTGGTTCCATCACACATATGTCTCCTCTTATGTGCGTAACAACTTTAATAAAAATGCTATCATCTTTTTCTTCATTTTCTTTTCATGTCGTCATTCTCATTTAATGAGGTTTTACCCGTAAAATATTTAATACTCAAATGTCAAAATAACTAAACCTTAAAACAAAGAATTTGTTTGAATAATAACAATAAGTAATATTAACATCAATATAAAGTAGCAAATTTAAAATAACAACCATTTATGTGATGGTGTACAAAACTAAAAATTGTCAAATTATAAAAACTGGAGGGGCTATTTTTATATCTTTTGTTATGATACACAAGTAACACATTTGTTACCTATTTGTGAAAACTAAAATTGCCAACTTATCAACAATAGTGGGACCATTTATGTAAATAGCATTTTATCATTTGAAACATCAAGAAAACCGTTTCAACAAAAGATCCAGATTCTTTTCTTCTTTACCCGAACAATAAAAACGTTTTTGACCATTTTATCACACTAAATCTTAAAAACTGTTGTCAAATACAATTTATAAAACCACTATTAATCATCTCCATTTCATACTAACATATTCATATATTAAATTTTGAATAATTTATTATAAAGCATGTTTAAATTCACCATTTCTTTTACCAAAACATAACATTTGTTTTTCACCAAATTCGATTATTCCTTGGATGAAAAGAGACATAGTATTGAACCAAAATACATACTCAAATCCTATAAACCTACTCAAACAACTTAATCAAACTCAAATCGAAGAGACATACCTTAAATTCTAAAATAGCTTTGAAAACCTTCACGAACTTCAAACCCCGATTTCTCTTTTGTTTCCCCAACCTTTCTTGCACTTTTTTGTTGGCATTACACTCTATTTCCCATGCCTTTTATAATGCCCAAGGTTGTAACCTTTCTAGTTAACCCAAAAGTCCAAATTTATGACACTAATCAACGTGATGAGTTTTGGAATTAAAATTCCATAATTTCTCTATTTACTCCTACTTAATCACCATTATATTATTTTAATAATATAGTAAAATTATATATATTGATACATTTTTTTTAGTTTGAGTTATCACAAACTTCCCCCCTTCGAAAAATTCCGTCCTCAGAATTTGAACTATAAAAACAAATAAGGGTATTTGGTCTTATTATCTCATACGTTTCCCTATATCGTTACTTTCATTGTGCTTTATGAGTTATATCTCCACATTCATTAACTTCGCGAACAGATAATCCATTTCTCGTTGTAAACTCTTCCAAAACGATGATATAAAATTAAGGTTCTGGTCATAAATAGACAATTGAACCATCTTATCAACATACAACTTAACTAACTTTTCCGTCACGTATATTTCACCCGATGACACAGTTTAAGGGAGTATTTTATATATACAGAGAAAGAACCAATGGTCCGCTTCCCTTCCCACTTGGCACAACCCGTCCGTTGTGCTCAAGCATTTAAATATCCACGGAAATGAGTATCGTCTCAATTTCCTGTCTCCCGCCGGTCACACCACACCCGTTTTGTTCCCGACTGTCATACACCCATGTCCTCATTAAACGTGTCCTCATATATTAGGAAAACAATTCTAACAAACTTTCCACCTCTCCTCTACCGAGGATTCTTCCGACTCCTCTTCAGTCGACCCAATACACCGAAGGTAACATCAATCCTCATCAGATAAATCTTACTTGGTTCCTTCCTTACATACGACTTAGTGAATAAGTGACAACGAAAATCTTCCATAATTCATAACGATCTTACACCTTCTTTGAATTTTGGTAATCCATGCGCATATATATCGTCCCCTCTTTTTTTCGTGACGAGCACTACTAGTGCATCTGTGGTGATGTACTATGTCGAATAAATACCTTATCAAGCAGATCTTGCAACTGCTATTAAATTCTTTCATCCTTGTTGGTTTACTGTAACGCCCGTGTTTCTAGGCTTGCCATTTTTAGCAATGTAATAGTCTAGGTTAGCCATTGTAACCCCAATTTGAAATAATAAAATGTATTATTTGTGAATTTGTGTATTATGTGAGTTATGTGTTTATTTGCTTAATTATGTGATGTAATTAAATTAAGAATAAAATAAGCGTCAAAATTAAGGTGTGAGATAAGCCCGATATCTTTGCATAAAGCTGTAGTGGTTGAAACAAGGATTCTGGAGATGAAAGGAATGCCAAAATCCGAGTTATAACGAAGAAGTTATGACCTGTCGGAGTTTCGCGACGGAACCGGCACGACGCCGAGTGACGTAAATCATGAATTCAAGATAGAGCGATATTTAGCCTTAGCGATCTAAACGAAAGTCGTAGATTTCGTTAAACCGAGAGCGAGCGTAAAAGGAACGCCCAAATCTGACTTCGTATGGTGAAGTTATGATTTTCTGAAGTTTCGACGTGGCAGTATGCAGCCCGAATACTCGATTTGAGATCGAGCGATTTCTAGCCGAAACAATCTAAATGAGAATCGAAGATCTCGTTGTTAGTAGCCCAACGATGAAAAGATAGGCGAGAACGGACATCGGACGAAGAAGTTATGATTTAATAACGAAGTTTTCCTGTCCGAGCCTTCTAAAAATAATTAATAAAAATAAAAGTCAAAATTAGCCGACGGAGTCTAAACGAAAGTTGTAGAGCGTAGTCTCACCTTCGCGTGGATATAAAGAACGTCGAAAACGGAGTCCGTATGAAGGAGATATGAATTTATGAAGTTTAATAAAATATTTAATATTTATATTTATTTTTATCCGATATTATCCGAAGAAAGGAGAGGCGGTCTATCCGAAGTACGCAGCGCGTACTGCTGTACGCCCCGCGTACAACGAGGTGCACTCGAGTAGTCCGAAGTCGTAAGCGATGACGTAGAGGGCCCGATGACGTAAGCGATGACGATCTGCGAAGCATTACGCCCCGCGTAACCCCGAGGATCAGGCTATAAAAGGAGGTCCGAAGCAGCTTCTTTTCTTTTAGAAATTCCTCATTCTCTCTAGCCCTTTTGCCTCGATTTGCGTACCGATTATACCCCGAAGCCCCGGTAATATTCCCGAGCCCCGAAGCGAGATCCGAAGCCCCGAGAATCCCGAAGAGCGTTATTCCCGAGCCGAAGTCCTGCCCGCGAGGAGCCGGTTTTTGTGAAGATCTTCCAGATCTGCAGAGAGACACTACTTCTATAAGCCATAGTACTGTCGGATCATCTTCTGATCAAGTGAGTGTGTAGTTATTTTCTCTCCAACGCAATATTATGAAGTATTTAATATAAAATACGTGCTACGTGTATATATTTTGTGGTTATATGTGTGAATGTATATTCGCTATGAAATACGTGTTATGTGTGTATGCCTCATCTGTTATGTGGAATATGTATTGATTAAAGCATGTTATACAGGTTTTTAAACAATGTATAAAAATGTATATTTTATCTACTAATATGTTGGGTAGAACATGGGTAGATAATTGGTGTGAAATAAACAGATGAGAGGCCTCGGTGTTATTGGTGTTATTCTAGTCATTCAGCAGAGTATGGATGACGACCACGGACTATTCTAGACTGTTCTGTGGAACACTAGCAGGCTCATTACCTGTAGGTGTTGTGAACGACGTGTTCACCGGTGTACTCTATCCCCCACATGGTTTCCTTTAGGACACTTATTGTTGAGGAAGCCCCTCTGCAGTAATGTCCGTCCCGATCAAAATCCTGAAATAAGTTCCTTATAATAGATGTTATTTTTAGGAACGTAAGGTGAGGATAACGGGAATGGGTAATCGGGTTTATTGTTGATTGTTGAAATTAAATATAATTATTGTGGGTTTGAAAACCCTATATGCTCACCAGGCTCCCAAGCCTGACCCACTCAGTTTAATTGTATTACAGGAAGTGGCGCAAGAGCTTAGAATGGGTGAATCATCAAGTTATTTTTGTTTACAAGTCTGCATATGTATATATTTGTTGAATGACTTGTAATGATATCGTTTATGCTTTATGATCTGTATCGGAACATGACATCCCGACTTTTGATTATGAAATGAAATCATATTTCTATATGAAATGTTTTGATAAATATCTATTTTATCATGTTTTGTTTTTGGGAACAAATTCCGCATCTCTTTTAAAATCAAACGGATTTACTCTGAAAATGTTTTAAAAAGCATAAATGAAATCGGTCTTTTCTGGCCGAGATTTTGGGGATGTCACAGGTTGTATCAGAGCATTAGTTTAAGCGAACTAGGAATTTGTAGGATTTCTAGACTTAAACTTAAGATGCTAAATGGAGATTGTGAGATGTGTGTCTGATAAATTTTAGACACGAGCACTAGTTTATTTTAGGAAGGTTGCCTAAAATGCTTTTATGTGCTAAATGTTATATGTTGCCATATATGATACTGTTTGTTCGGATCTACGGTTTGTTGCCAACCGGATCTGAAGGTTTATGTGTTTAGGATTCTAAGCGTATGTATACGATATTAGGACTAGCATGTAATCGTTTGGAGTAATAAGGTGAAATTATTCGGTGTGTAGATCAAAAATGGTGAGAACAAGAAGCGGAGTTGGAAATGCTGATGAAAACAGGAATCAACCGCCTGTAATTCAACAAGTACCTGTTGTAGCTGATGCACCTGAGCCGATAACAATGGCTGGTGTACAAATGATGATTCAAATGATGTTGGATCGTCAGATGGAAGAAACAAGACGCCTGCTTAGGCAGAATCGTGAAGAACCGTCAATTCAAGCGGAAGAGCCCGAGGAGAATGGAGGGTAGTCTGAAGGAGAAAACTTTAGTGGGATCATTGGTCAAGACGAACAACCAGTGGTTAGACGCAATAACCAGTATGGAGGAAATGATGGTCGTGGGTGCAAGTATAAGGATTTCATGGCATCCAAACCACCATGTCTATCCGGAAGCCCGACGCCGGTGCAAGTTATGGACTGGGTCTCCGAAATGGAGACTATGTTTGAAAGTTGCGAATGCAGCAACAGGCAGAAGACCGCTCTTGCGATCCCTCTGCTAAAATCTGGGGTGTTGAGTTGGTGGAAGCTGTTAGCTGACTCTATGCCCAAGGGAGAAGCAAGCAAAATGTCTTGGGAAGACTTTGTGGAACAACTAAAACTGCAATACTGCTCCGAGCAGGACCTTCTAGAAATCAGTAATGAGTTTCAGAATCTGAAGAAAGGGAAATTGAGCGTTACTGAATACGCTACAAGTTTCACGGAAAAGATGAAGTTTATACCATATTTGGTGCCTACAGAACTCTCTAAGGTCAACAAGTTTGCCCTTGGACTACCAGCGGACTATGGTCCAATGGTTAAGCAAGCAACCACATTGAAAGCCGCCATCTAGGCTGCTAGAAATGTTGAGACCCAGATCAGGGAAAAAGGTCTGGAAAGGTCAGAGGTTGGCGAGAAAAGGAAAATCGATGGATTTTCAGGGTCCAGCAAGAAAAGTAAATTCTCGAAGTCTAGTTCGAGGGGAAGTGGAGGAAAGGTAGAAGCGAAATGGTGTGACAAGTGCAAGAAGAAGCATTATGGGAAGTGTGTTGGGGAAACCACATGCTTCAAATGTGGAAAGCTAGGGCATTATGCCAATGACTGCACCTTCACCAAGAATGTTTGTTATGGTTGTGGTGAAGAGGGGCACATCTCAAGGGATTGTCCGAAAAAGAAGGAAGCAGCAAGACCCAACATTCCGCCAAAGCCAAAGGCGAGAGCATTCCAGATGACACTGGAAGCTGCTAAAGATGAAGTTGATGTCGCTTCAGGTACCTTTCTCGTTAACAAATTGCCTGCCCAAATTTTATTTGATTCTGGAGCCAACTACTCCTTTATATCGCATGAATTTGGTAGAAAGCTAGCTTTGCCTGTTGTTAGACTAGATAATGCTTTATTAGTCGAAGTTGCTAGTGGCAAGTTTGTACCTGTTAGCCATCGTATGAAAAACATCTTAATTGATCTGAATGGGAATAAGTTCCACGAGGAATTATTGCCTATCAAACTTAACGGTTTCGACATCGTTTTGGGAATGGATTGGCTTAGCGCCAATGATGCCGAAATTTTATGCAAGAAGAAAATAGTGAAAGTGAACCCGCCTGGGAAGGAATCGTTTATGGTGTATGGAGATAAACGCAGAGTAAACTCTGGAATCATTTCTCTAATGAAAGCAAGAAAATGTTTGACCAAGGGGTGTACATCATACTTAGCATTCGTCATCGACGCTAAGAAGGAAAAGAAGGTGATGCAAAATATTCCTGTTGTGTGTGATTATCCGGAAGTATTTTCCGAAGATCTTCCTGGATTACCGCCCGATCGACAAGTGGAATTTCGTATCGACTTGTTGCCCGGAACAACGCCAATTGCAAAAGCACCTTATCGATTAGCACCGACGGAGATGAAGGAGCTAATGATGCAACTTCAGGAGTTATTGGACAAAGGTTTCATTAGACCTAGTTCATCACCCTGGGGAGCTCCGGTGTTATTCGTAAAGAAGAAAGATGGAAGCATGAGGATGTGCATTGATTACCGAGAGCTAAATAAGGCAACAATAAAGAATAGATATCCGTTGCCGAGGATTGATGACCTATTCGATCAACTACAAGGTTCAAGTTATTTCTCAAAGATCGACTTGAGGTCAGGATATCATCAGCTAAAAGTAAGAGAGCAGGATATAGAGAAGACTGCATTCAGAACCCGATATGGACACTATGAGTTTTTGGTTATGTCGTTTGGACTAACCAATGCTCCAGCAGCATTCATGGATTTAATGAACAGGGTTTGTAATCCGTTCCTTGATAAATCTGTGATAGTGTTCATAGATGACATTCTGATTTATTCAAAAAGCCAAGAGGAGCATGGCAGACACTTGCGAGAAGTTTTGGAAGTCTTGAAGAAGGAGAAGTTGTATGCGAAGTTCTCCAAATGTGATTTCTGGATTCGTGAAGTCCAATTCTTGGGTCACATGGTCAACCAAGAAGGGATAATGGTTGATCCAGCGAAGATCGAAGCTGTGATGAAGTGGGAACAACCGAAAAGTCCCACGGAGATCCGAAGCTTTTTGGGATTAGCCGGATATTACCGAAGGTTTATCCAAGGCTTTTCTTCGATCGCTAGTCCATTAACAGCTTTGACCCACAAAGGAGCTACTTATGCTTGGAGTGATAAGCATAAAGAAGCATTCGAGAAGCTAAAGAAGAAACTATGCGAGGCACCGATACTTTCTCTACCCGATGGGGTTGAAGACTTCGCTGTTTATAGCGATGCGTCTGGGGTTGGATTGGGTTGCGTTTTGACCCAAAGGGATAAGGTGATCGCATATGCGTCTCGACAACTGAAAGAGCACGAAAAGAACTACCCGACTCATGATTTGGAGTTGGCAGCGGTAGTTTTCGCACTGAAAATATGGAGGCATTACCTCTATGGCACGAAATGCAAACTTTTCACTGATCATAAGAGTCTCCAATATCTCTTTAGTCAGAAAGAATTGAATATGAGGCAACGACGCTGGCTGGAATTACTTAAAGACTACGACTGTGAGATACTTTACCACCCCGGTAAGGCCAATGTTGTTGCTGATGCTCTCAGTCGGAAGGTCAATCTTGAAAAGAAAAGGCCAAGAGCATTGAGAATTGAAGTTGTCTCGACTATTTTGGAAAGTATAAAGAAAGCTCAAAGCGAAGCTTCTGAGAAAAATGACCGAAAGGAGGAACGTTTGGGCAAAACGTTGGTGTTCGGTGTAAACAGTCACGAACTGAAGGTGTTCCAAGATCGGATTTGGATACCTAAGACAGGAGGAGTCAGAGATCTTCTGATGGAAGAAGCTCACAAAACCATGTACTCGATTCATCCCGGTAGCACAAAAATGTATAGGGACCTGAAACCCTATTATTGGTGGCCGACGATGAAGCTTGACATTGCAAAGTATGTGGCCGAGTGTGTGACATGTGCAAGAGTCAAGGCACAACATCAGAAACCATACGGGAGTTTAGAACCATTACCTGTGCCTATGGGTAAGTGGGAAGACATTGCTATGGATTTTGTCACTAAACTACCCAGAACAAAAAGTGGTCACGACATGATTTGGGTGGTCGTTGATCGATTCACTAAGAGTGTGCATTTCATAGCAGCCAACGGGAAATGGTCTATGGAAAATCTTGCGAATTCTTACGTGAAGGAAATTGTGAGGCTTCATGGTGTTCCGTTAACGATTGTGTCGGATCGTGACAGTCGTTTCACCTCACGATTTTGGAAAAGTCTACAAGAGGAATTGGGTACCAAGTTGTGTCTAAGTACAGCTTACCATCCACAGACTGTGGTCAGAGCGAACGGACGATACAAACACTGGAAGATATGCTGAGAGCGTGTACCTTGGAATTCCTAGGTAATTGGGATGAACATTTACCTTTGGTAGAATTTTCCTATAATAATAGTTTTCACTCGAGCATAAAGATGGCACCTTATCAAGCATTGTATGGACAGAAGTGTCGTACGCCGTCTTGTTGGCTTGAGGCTGGGGAAAAGCAGTTTATGGGGCCGGAGATAGTCCATCAAACTGCAGAAAAGTTGAAAATAATTAGGGAAAGAATGTTAGCAGCTCAGGACCGTCAAAAGAGCTATGCTGACAAAAAGCAAAGACCGATGACTTTTGAAGTTGGAGATTCGGTTTTACTTAAAGTCTCGCCGTGGAAGGGACTTATAAGATTTGGTAAAAGGGGAAAGTTAAGTCCAAGGTTTATTGGACCGTTTAAAGTTCTTCAGAGGATTGGGAACCAAGCTTACAAGCTCGAACTACCAGAAGAACTGAATGGAAATCATAACACTTTCCATGTGTGTTATTTGAGGAAGTTCATGGGAGAAGTTCCCGACATAATTCCACTTTCGGAGTTGAGGATCGATGAGAACAAAAGGTTAATTGAGGAACCGGAGGCAATCGTTGACCGAAAGACTAAGAAGTTGCGACGTAAGATGGTTGAGTTAGTGCTTGTCCGATGGAAACACACGAATGGGCCGAATCTCACCTGGGAAACGGAGAGTGACATGATGAGTCGCTATCCGCATTTGTTTGCTGGTGTGTGATTCCGGGGACGGAATCATTCTAAGGTGGAGAGAATTGTAACGCCCGTGTTTCTAGGCTTGCCATTTTTAGCAATGTAATAGTCTAGGTTAGCCATTGTAACCCCAATTTGAAATAATAAAATGTATTATTTGTGAATTTGTGTATTATGTGAGTTATGTGTTTATTTGCTTAATTATGTGATGTAATTAAATTAAGAATAAAATAAGCGTCAAAATTAAGGTGTGAGATAAGCCCGATATCTTTGCATAAAGCTGTAGTGGTTGAAACAAGGATTCTGGAGATGAAAGGAATGCCAAAATCCTAGTTATAACGAAGAAGTTATGACCTGTCGGAGTTTCGCGACGGAACCGGCACGACGCCGAGTGACGTAAATCATGAATTCAAGATAGAGCGATATTTAGCCTTAGCGATCTAAACGAAAGTCGTAGATTTCGTTAAACCGAGAGCGAGCGTAAAAGGAACGCCCAAATCTGACTTCGTATGGTGAAGTTATGATTTTCTGAAGTTTCGACGTGGCAGTATGCAGCCCGAATACTCGATTTGAGATCGAGCGATTTCTAGCCGAAACAATCTAAATGAGAATCGAAGATCTCGTTGTTAGTAGCAAAACGATGAAAAGATAGGCGAGAACGGACATCGGACGAAGAAGTTATGATTTAATAACGAAGTTTTCCTGTTCGAGCCTTCTAAAAATAATTAATAAAAATAAAAGTCAAAATTAGCCGACGGAGTCTAAACGAAAGTTGTAGAGCGTAGTCTCACCTTCGCGTGGATATAAAGAACGTCGAAAACGGAGTCCGTATGAAGGAGATATGAATTTCTGAAGTTTAATAAAATATTTAATATTTATATTTATTTTTATCCGATATTATCCGAAAAAAGGAGAGGCGGTCTATCCGAAGTACGCAGCGCGTACTGCTGTACGTCCCGCGTACAGCGAGGTGCACTCGAGTAGTCCGAAGTCGTAAGCGATGACGTAGAGGGCCCGGTGACGTAAGCGATGACGATCTGCGAAGCATTACGCCCCGCGTACCCCGAAGTTACGCCCCGCGTAACCCCGAGGATCAGGCTATAAAAGGAGGTCCGAAGCAGCTTCTTTTCTTTTAGAAATTCCTCATTCTCTCTAGCCCTTTTGCCTCGATTTGCGTACCGATTATACCTCGAAGCCCCGGTAATATTCCCGAGCCCCGAAGCGAGATCCGAAGCCCCGAGAATCCCGAAGAGCGTTATTCCCGAGCCGAAGTCCTGCCCGCGAGGAGCCGGTTTTTGTGAAGATCTTCCAGATCTGTAGAGAGACGCTACTTCTATAAGCCGTAGTACTGTCGGATCATCTTCTGATCAAGTGAGTGTATAGTTATTTTCTCTCCAACGCAATATTATGAAGTATTTAATATAAAATACGTGCTACGTGTATATATTTTGTGGTTATATGTGTGAATGTATATTCGCTATGAAATACGTGTTATGTGTGTATGCCTCATCTGTTATGTGGAATATGTGTTGATTAAAGCATGTTATACAGGTTTTTAAACAATGTATAAAAATGTATATTTTATCTACTAATATGTTGGGTAGAACATGGGTAGATAATTGGTGTGAAATAAACAGATGAGAGGCCTCGGTGTTATTGGTGTTATTCTAGTCATTCAGCAGAGTATGGATGACGACCACGGACTATTCTAGACTGTCCTGTGGAACACTAGCAGGCTCATTACCTGTAGGTGTTGTGAACGACGTGTTCACCGGTGTACTCTATCCCCCACATGGTTTCCTTTAGGACACTTATTGTTGAGGAAGCCCCTCTGCAGTAATGTCCGTCCCGATCAAAATCCTGAAATAAGTTCCTTATAATAGACGTTATTTTTAGGAACGTAAGGTGAGGATAACGGGAATGGGTAATCGGGTTTATTGTTGATTGTTGAAATTAAATATAATTATTGTGGGTTTGAAACCCTATATGCTCACCAGGCTCCCAAGCCTGACCCACTCAATTTAATTGTATTACAGGAAGTGGCGCAAGAGCTTAGAATGGGCGAATCATCAAGTTATTTTTGTTTACAAGTCTGCATATGTATATATTTGTTGAATGACTTGTAATGATATCGTTTATGCTTTATGATCTGTATCGGAACATGACATCCCGACTTTTGATTATGAAATGAAATCATATTTCTATATGAAATGTTTTGATAAATATCTATTTTATCATGTTTTGTTTTTGGGAACAAATTCCGCATCTCTTTTAAAATCAAACGGATTTACTTTGAAAATGTTTTAAAAAGCATAAATGAAATCGGTCTTTTCTGGCCGAGATTTTGGGGATGTCACATTTACTCTCTCACTGTCACATTTCCTTGTTCCATCCTCAAGAATTCTTCCTCCAATTGCTTGATCGTCGTTCGAGGACATAACATCTCTCTAAAGATTCTGGCACACTCATCCCATGACATCCTATTGATTGTATATGACACCTTAACTGTTTTTACCCTCCCCATCAATATAAAGCCTCATTTTTAAACATCGTCACGACAGAAACCACATTGTACTTATTTGCACACTTATCAGAATCAAATGTTTCCTGTATCTCTATTATCCACGTAGATGATAGGATAGGATCAGTGTCCCCACGACACGTTCGTGGTTTACAAGTCATGAACGTCTTGTAACAATTACCTCATCATTTGTCGTTTACATCTTTCCGTGATCGTAGTGCAACACTAGGGTCAGAAGTTGAAACGACATACCTTATCCATAGCCTTCCTCTTCATCAACCCTGTTACCACCGTTCACATTCTATAGTGCATCTCAGTCCTAAACATTTACGTTCGACAATATAGTTTGCATATCCTGAGCAATCTCGTCAATTAATTATTCTCGCGTAACCATATTTGTTGCATGACCTTGTCCGCAATCGTGACCTGGACCACAACCTCGATTGGAGTTAGAGCTCAGTTTCACCAATTGTGCTCATATCGGTGCTATAATGACTCCTAGACCTCTTCCTTTACACCTACCTCTACCTCGACCCTAATCGCACCAACAAATGGAAGTAGGATTTACGGGAGTCTCTAGTACTTCGTTGGGTGCATAAACATCGGCACCAAATTGGAGTGTCTTCCCGCTCTAGTGTTACCTTAGTATGCCTCCTTGATATCCTTGAGGACATGATGCCTACTAGTAAGATATGGTCTAAATTAGTTGCTAGGTTACCTCTCGCTCCTTCCGTCTAAGCTTAAGTGTTTACGGAAACACCTAATCTGCTTAAACATGGCTCTGATACCAACTTGTAACACCCCAATTTTCAACTATTGATTAAATGACAAAGAATTGGTCCAACATCTCCCAAGATCAATTCTGAACTTACTTATAGACTAAACTATAGCAGAAGCAAAAATAAAATAAAATAAAGTCTTCAATTGAACAACTTCGGGTGTTACGCCTTTGCGGAATTCCTCTGTCATCTTGTTGATCAATCCTTCTCCTTAGCCTTCTTACTGCCACTTGTTATATAGTTTCCTGGGTTGCGCACATTTAAAGTTTCTAAATGGGTAAGCCTAGGGCCTAGTGAGTTCGTGTTGCACATTCATGTCTATCACTTAAAAAAACAAACAGTTTTTCCATATATGTTCAATAAATCATAAAACAAATATATCACCCGATGACAAAATTTAGGGGAACGATTAATTATCCAGAGAAAGAACCAAAGATTCATTTCCCTTCTCCTTGAGACAACTTATCATCCATTCTACTCAAGTATTTTAAATATCCAAGGAAATGAGTATAAATCTCAATTCCCATCCCCGCCGATCACACACATGCGCCATGCTCACGGCGATTAAACACCCCACCCGTTCCCACTAAACAAGTCCCAAAAAAAACACACACACAGTAGACAACAATTCCAAAATAACATTTGCACACAACCATACTTATCATAAAACATATTATCAATAAATAAATAAAAACCACATAATAAACACATGACAAACATTTATGTGCGAGCAGCCACAAAACACGAAAAAAACTCACCTTGATGCCGTTAGTCTTAACCAGATGTCGTCACGCTACCCGCAGACGTGCAGCCTACGTTTAACCAACATTTATTTTCTAAGGCTTAAACCTATAAACATCTTATGTGTCTGTTTGGTTCCATCACACATATGTCTCCTTCGGCCAACCAAAAATTATTTCATCATATTAATTAAAATGTGCGTAACAACTTTAATAAAAATACTATCATCTTTTTCTTCATTTTCTTTTCATGTCGTCATTCTCATTTAATGAGGTTTTACCCGTAAAATATTTAATACTCAAATGTCAAAATAACTAAACCTTAAAACAAAGAATTTGTTTGAATAATAACAATAAGTAATATTAACATCAATATAAAGTAGCAAATTTAAAATAACAACCATTTATGTGATGGTGTACAAAACTAAAAATTGTCAAATTATAAAAACTGGAGGGGCTATTTTTATATCTTTTGTTATGATACACAAGTAACACATTTGTTACCTATTTGTGAAAACTAAAATTGCCAACTTATCAACAATAGTGGGACCATTTATGTAAATATCATTTTATCATTTGAAACATCAAGAAAACCGTTTCAACAAAAGATCGAGATTCTTTTCTTCTTTACCCGAACAATAAAAACGTTTTTGACCATTTATCACACTAAAACTTAAAAACTGTTGTCAAATACAATTTATAAAACCATTGTTAATCATCTCCATTTCATACTAACATATTCATATATTAAATCTTGAATAACTTATTATAAAGCATGTTTAAATTCACCATTTCTTTTACCAAAACATAACATTTGTTTTTCACCAAATTCGATTATCCCTTGGACTAAAAGAGACATAGTATTGAACCAAAATACATACTCAAATCCTATAAACCTACTCAAACAACTTAATCAAACTCAAATCGTAGAGACATACCTTAAATTCTAAAATAGCTTTGAAAACCTTCCGAAATTCAAACCCCGATTTCTCTTTTGTTTCCCCAACCTTTCTTGCACTTTTTTGTTGGCATTACACTATATTTCCCATACCTTTTATAATGCCCAAGTTTATAACCTTTGTAGTTAACCCAAAAGTCCAAATTTATGACACTAATCAAAGTGATGAGTTTTGGAATTAAAATTCCATAATTTCTCTATTTACTCCTACTTAATCACCATTATATTATTTTAATAATATAGTCAAATTATATATATTGATACATTGTTTTTAGTTTGAGTTATCACAAACTTCCCCCTTCGAAAAATTCCGTCCTCAGAATTTGAACTATAAAAACAAATAAGGGTATTTGGTCTTATTATCTCACACGTTTCCCTATGTCGTTACTTTCATTGTGCTTTATGAGTAATATCTCCACATTCATTAACTTCGTGAACAGATAATCCATTTCTCGTTGTAAACTCTTCCAAAACGATGATATAAAATTAAGGTTCTGGTCATAAATAGACAATTGAACCATCTTATCAACATACAACTTAACTAACTTTTCCGTCATGTATATTTCACCCGATGACACAGTTTAAGGGAGTATTTTATATATATAGAGAAAGAACCAATGGTCCGCTTCCCTTCCCACTTGGCATAACCCGTCCGTTGTGCTCAAGCATTTAAATATCCACGGAAATGAGTATCGTCTTAATTTCCTATCTCCCGCCGGTCACACCACACCCGTTTTGTTCCCGACTGTCATACACCCATGTCCTCATTAAACGTGTCATCATATATTAGGAAAACAATTCTAACAAACTTTCCACCTCTCCTCTACCGAGGATTCTTCCGACTCCTCTTCAGTCGACCCAATACACCGAAGGTAACATCAATCCTCATCAGATAAATCTTACTTGGTTCCTTCCTTACATACGGCTTAGTGAATAAGTGACAACGTTAATCTTCCATAATTCGTAACGATCTTACACCTTCTTTGAATTTTGGTAATCCATGCGCATATATATCGTCCCCTCTTTTTTCGTGACGAGCACTACTAGTGCATCCGTGGTGATGTACTATGTCGAATAAAAACCTTATCAAGTAGATCTTGCAACTGCTATTAAATTCTTTCATCCTTCTTGGTTTACTCTCTCACCGTCACATTTCCTTGTTCCATCCTCAAGAATTCTTCCTCCAATTGCTTGATCGTCGTTTGAGGACAAAACATCTCTCTAAAGATCCTGGCACACTCATCCCATGACATCCTATTGATTGTATATGACACCTTAACTGTTTTTACCCTCCCCATCAATATAAAGCCTGATTTTTAAACATCGTCACGACATAAACCACATTGTACTTATTTGCACACTTATCGGAATCAAATGTTTCCTGTATCTCTATTATCCACGTAGATGATAGGATAGGATCAGTGTCCCCACGACACGTTCGTGGTTTACAAGTCATGAACGTCTTGTAACAATTACCTCATTATTTGTCGTTTACATCTTTCCGTGATCGTAGTGCAACACTAGGGTCAAAAGTTGAAACGACATACCTTATCCATAGCCTTCCTCTTCATCAACCCTGTTACCACCGTTCACATTCTATAGTGCATCTCAGTCCTGAACATTTACGTTCGACAATATAGTTTGCATATCCTGAGCAATCTCGTCAATTAATTATTCTTGCGTAACCATATTTGTTGCACGACCTTGTCCGCAATCGTGACCTGGACCAGAACCTCGATTGGAATTAGAGCTCAGTTTCACCAATTGTGCTCGTACCGGTGCTATAATGACTCCTAGACCTCTTCCCATACACCTACCTCTACCTCGACCCAAACCGCACCAACAAATGGAAGTAGGATTTACGGGAGTCTCTAGTACTTCGTTGGGTGCAGAAACATCGTCACCAAATTGGAATGTCTTCCCGCTCTAGTGTTAGCTTAGTAAGCCTCCCTGATATCCTTGAGGACATGATGCCTACTAGTAAGATATGGTCTAAATTAGTTGCTAGGTTACCTCTCGCTCCTTCCGTCAAAGCTTAAGTGTTTACGGAAACACCTAATCTGCTTAAACATGGCTCTGATACCAACTTGTAACACCCCAATTTTCAACTATTGATTAAATGACAAAGAATTGTTCCAACATCTCCCAAGATCAATTCTGAACTTACTTATAGACTAAACTATAGCGGAAGCAAAAATAAAATAAAATAAAGTCTTGAATTGAACAACTTCGGGTGTTACGCCTTTGCGGAATTCCTCTGTCGTCTTGTTGATCAATCCTTCTCCCTAGCCTTCTTACTGCCATTTGTTATATAGTTTCCTGGGTTGCGCACATTTAAAGTTTCTAAATGGGTAAGCCTAGGGCCTAGTGTGTTCGTGTTGCACATTCATGTCTATCACATACTTGTAAGATGATTAAATGACAAAGAATTGTTCCAACATCTCCCAAGATCAATTCTGAACTTACTTATAGACTAAACTATAGCGGAAGCAAAAATAAAATAAAATAAAGTCTTCAATTGAACAACTTCGGGTGTTACGCCTTTGCGGAATTCCTCTGTCGTCTTGTTGATCAATCCTTCTCCCTAGCCATCTTACTGCCACTTGTTATATAGTTTCCTGGGTTGCACACATTTAAAGTTTCTAAATGGGTAAGCCTAGGGCCTAGTGAGTTCGTGTTGCACATTCATGTCTATCACTTAAAAAAAACAAACAGTTTTATCATATATGTTCAATAAATCATACAACAAATATATAACCCGATGACATAATTTAGGGGAACGATTAATTTTCCAGAGAAAGAACCAAAGATTCATTTCCCTTCTCCTTGAGACAACTTATCATCCATTGTATTCAAGTATTTTAAATATCCAAGGAAATGAGTATAAATCTCAATTCCCATCCCCGTCGATCACACACATCCGTCATGCTCACGACGATTAAACACCCCACCCGTTCCCACTAAACAAGTCCCAAAAAAAACACACACACAGTAGACAACAATTCCAAAATAACACTTGCACACAACCATACTTATCATAAAACATATTATCAATAAATAAATAAAAACCACATAATAAACACATGACAAACATTTATGTGCGAGCAGCCACAAAACGCGATAAAAACTCACCTTGATGCCGTTAGTCTTAACCAGATGTCGTCACGCTACCCGCAAACGTGCAGCCTACGTTTAACCAACATTTATTTTCTAAGGCTTAAACCTATAAACATCTTATGTGTCTGTTTTGGTTCCATCACACATATGTCTCCTTCGTCCAACCAATAATTATTTCATCATATTAATTAAAATGTGCGTAACAACTTTAATAAAAATACTATCATCTTTTTCTTCATTTTCTTTTCATGTCGTCATTCTCATTTAATGAGGTTTTACCCGTAAAATATTTAATACTCAAATGTCAAAATAACTAAACCTTAAAACAAAGAATTTGTTTGAATAATAACAATAAGTAATATTAACATCAATATAAAGTAGCAAATTTAAAATAACAACCATTTATGTGATGGTGTACAAAACTAAAAATTGTCAAATTATAAAAAGTGGAGGGGCTATTTTTATATCTTTTGTTATGATACACAAGTAACACATTTGTTACCTATTTGTGAAAACTAAAATTGTCAACTTATCAACAATAGTGGGACCATTTATGTAAATATCATTTTATCATTTGAAACATCAAGAAAACCGTTTCAACAAAAGATCCAGATTCTTTTCTTCTTTACCCGAACAATAAAAACGTTTTTGACCATTTTATCACACTAAAACTTAAAAACTGTTGTCAAATACAATTTATAAAACCACTGTTAATCATCTCCATTTCATACTAACATATTCATATATTAAATCTTGAATAACTTATTATAAAACATGTTTAAATTCACCATTTCTTTTACCAAAACATAGCATTTGTTTTTCACCAAATTCGATTATTCCTTGGACGAAAAGAGACATAGTATTGAACCAAAATACATACTCAAATCCTATAAACCGACTCAAACAACTTAATCAAACTCAAATCGAAGAGACATACCTTAAATTCTAAAATAGCTTTGAAAACCTTCACGAACTTCAAACCCCGATTTCTCTTTTTTTCCCTAACCTTTCTTGCACTTTTTTGTGGGCATTACACTCTATTTCCCATGCCTTTTATAATGCCCAAGTTTGTAACCTTTCTAGTTAACCCAAAAGTCCAAATTTATGACACTAATCAAAGTTATGAGTTTTGGAATTAAAATTCCATAATTTCTCTATTTACTCCTACTTAATCACCATTATATTATTTTAATAATATAGTCAAATTATATATATTGATATATTTTTTTTAGTTTGAGTTATCACACAATCGTTGTGTATTGTGGTTTAATCGTTAATATATTGATCATATGTTATATAGGGTGATGTCAAAAATATTTAATTAAATATTTTAAATATGTTTTTCTTATTTTGTAATTGTACCGTTTCAAAAAGATAATTAATTAAAATTCATACATATTTTATACTTTCCATCTCTCTCTCTGTATATATATATATATATATATATATATATATATATATATATATATATATATATATATATATACATGTGTTACTTAATTGATTGATTAACAAAAATTTTAATGTTTTGAAACTCCTAACTCTTAAACTTATATTATTTAATTTGTTAGTTAACTAAAATATTTTTCCTACATAAAGATAACATTTTTATGTTTGGTTACTCATATTTGTTTATGTAATTAGAAAACAAGGTGTACATAGAATGACTGCTTCAATTTCACCTAGGAATCGATACCACTAGAGAGGTATGTTGTGTTTAACCGGTGGTAGGAGATCCACATACCCTTTTTAATTATTTATATTAATGCTTAGTAATATCTATTTTATATTCCTATTCAACTTAATTTTTTAAGTACAAATTAAGGAAGATGATTCTCGGCGCACCAACATAAAGTCAAGCATACGCTTTGCAAAATATGTAATTAAAATTAAATATCATATTTACTAATCGACTTATTTTAAAACTCTTGATGACATTTATGTATAATGATATATTTTGTATGACTTCATTCTTAATTTCAATGTTTAATATTTGAAAGTTCATATATGAAACCTTGAATGTTGTGGTGTAATATAAATAGTGTAATACAAAGTTTATTAGTTCAATATTGTTTATTAATAGCTCATTCAAAACAAATTATTTCTTATTTTATCCAAAAAAAATATTATCAGATATAAGAAAAGTAGATTATATTAATGTTATACAAAAACTTATAATATAGATAGGGTATTATAAAAGTAAAAGTAACGTTTATAAGCTATGGACTATATTAGATTGTATCAAAATATAAGTTGATGGATTCTTATGTTATTTGATATTTCGGTTAATGCCCAAAACATGACTAAAAACATAAATTTCAACACATTTCTATTTTTTTCCATAATTATTTTAACCACTTAAATGCATTCTTGCGCAACGCGCGAGGTTACGCCTAATATACTTATAAAGGAGACATTTTTCCAATCACCTCATGCATTTGAAACCCCCACACAAATTTCCAAACACCTCATGAATTTGAAACCCCCACACCTTTTCACATTGAAAGTAATTAATAACATATCATACGCTTTATATAACAAAAGTTTTGAAGCTATGAATGGAACCATGAATGATGAATTTAGAGCATTACACGAAGGAACAATTGATTTTACTCCTACGTACTTATAAATATGTTCCCAAATGAAAACTTGACAAGAATGATGAAACAAAACCTGCTCCTGCATGGTAATTAAATCTTTTATGTCATTCATTTCATACCTTCCACTCTTTTAGTTTGCTCCTGCTGCATGGTAATTAAATCCCTTTATATCATTCATTTCATAACTTTCACTCCTGTAGTTTGTACAATTTCAAATACTCTAAACGGATTATGAAAATATGGAAGCTGTTATAGGATAATATGGATTGAGGATGAACTAAAGCAAACACTATACCCTAGAAATGAATCCAAGTTGTCTGATCATCGGTCGGTGGAGGCAATATTTTCTATCGAAGTTAAAGTCTCAAGATAGAATATCAAAACCTTTGCATTTCAGATAGGTTTCCAGAATTATATTTGTTCCAATCTTACTAAAGAATGCAAGAAGAGGAGGTCTACCAACAATTCTTGAAGAATCTGAAACTCCAAGAATGAAAGAAGAGTTAAAACCTTTAAAAATGAATGAGAAACTCGAGCATATAAATTTAATGGTGGAAGTTCACAAGTTCTACAAAATATATAATGAAAAAAATGCGAAATTATATGTCTTAAATTACCAAACATTACAGGAAATAAGTGTTCTCTAATCCTTTTCAATAATTTTCAAAAATTGTGATTCAACACATGTGGGATTTACTTAACAAACTAAACGCATACGACCACAAATGAGAACCCATATTTAATCAATTATCAAATAATTACATCAGATACTAATGTGTACATAAACATTACATTTAAAATTTTAAACTAATAATGATTTTGCATTATTTATTAGTATAAATTATTTATAAATAAAAAAATATACATACTAATTAATCGCGTACAACCTTTATGTACAACCTATTCAGAATAGATTAAACCAGATCAATTATAATGTAATAATTTTGTTAATTGCATTATGTTAGCATCGTATTTGTTTTAAAATCATAACTTCTCAATTAACCATATGCTTAAATGTCACACCCCCAAACCAGAACGGCGGAAATGTCTGGGGGCGGATGGGTGAGTTCATGTACAATATCATAACAATTGAAAAGTAATGAAACATAGCAACCCAAACGTTCATACATTGATAATTCAAGTTTACATTGTTTAAAACACTTTGTTTGTTCAAAAGTTAAATACAAATAACTGAAAAGTGGAAAACGTGAAACGACGACGGCGACCCTCATGAAGGGTTGTATACTTGTCTACTGGTTTCCTGAGAATATAAGTGATTTTGAAAAGTGTCAACTATAAAGTTGGTGAGTTCATAAGCATTTTGTATGAAAAATGTTTGGAACTGTTTCACGAAAAATGGCTTTGTATACTTCCAGAAAATCTGATATTTTCTTTAATATGAATTGTATTTGTATGTAATTCATTTGTATCTTTTCCTTGTAAAGTAATAATGTATGTTACCAGAAAATCCAATATTTTTTCATATATGAACTGTAGTCTTAAACCCTAAGACCAATACGTAAGTGAATGTTGTTCTGAAAATAGTATATAGTTTTATTTCTTTTTATAAATATAATGAAGTATAAGCTTCCCGTAAACCAAATAGTTTCGTTAATCTCTATGTGAGTTCTTATAACCATGTTAATATGACTAATATGCCTGAAACGGCGTTCTTCAGGCGTCGAAGTCAGTAAGACATTGTCACCATAGACTTGCCAGTCTAACTGTAGCGAATAACTGAGGTGTGGGGTTGTCAATCCCGTATAGATCTATACACAAAGGTCTCGCTCTCCCTCAAGGAGACTCTGGTTATAATGCATGACTTAAGGTGTACACTAGGTAGGTACGGTGAAGGAACGTCTCACAAGAGCATTAACAGATTTACATGAACTATGAGTCCTTTTTCTTGTAAATGACATAATTATACCTTTAAATAATTATATGTTTCTTTCGTAATGATAGTGTAGTGTTTGTGACTCCCAAACTATACCAATTATAGTTTATTATGTTTGTTTGTCAAGACAATTGATAAAATCATATATATAAATACATATAAGTTAACATGTCTAGATGTTTTAAAAGAATATATTATATAAACTTACATCTAACACAAGTATAAGAACTTTTAGTATGATAAAGACAATTTCTAGTTTTTGACTTTTCTGTCCATGTTTTTCGTAAAATTATAGAAAAATCATCGTAAGTCGAAATTTGGATCCGTAAACTCTCAGAGCTTAGAAAATGAGTCTACGTTGTCCGTAATATTTTTCCCTGGCCTTAAGTGGTTCCTAACTAGAGTGAAAATGTTCATTTTTACAGTTTGGTCCGAAAATATTCTGAAATGATAGGCAGTTTTGTAAAAATCACCACAAATTGTAGAAAAATCATATGAACGCGTGCGACTAGCCTTTAAAAAGGTACAGGCCTAAACTATTTAAATACTGAACAGTTTCGAAATATATTATGTTTAAGAAGAGTAAAACATATCATGAACAGATCACAACTTTTTTTTTTTTTGTAAAAAGCTGATTTTTAAGCTTAGATATATTTTAGTGACCTAACTTGTATTCCCCCCCCCCCCCCCCCCCCCCCACCTAAAACTTGGAAAAACTTGAAAATGAATGGGTATGAACTCACCTTGAGATGAAGATTTCTTAGTGGATTTCTTAGTGTCCGCTCGCTCTGGCCATCTGTCTGCGGGTGATACGCAGTGCTGAAGTGTAACCGTATGCCCAGTTCCTCATGGAAATTTTTCTAGAATCTGGATGTGAATCGGACATCCCGGTCAGAGACCACCGACACTGGCACCCCATGTCTAACCACCACATCTCGCACATAAATATCCACTAATTTATCAGCGGAGATGCTCTCGGAGATCGGAATAAAGTGGGCACTCTTTGTCAGTCTATCCACAATAACTCATATGGCATCCACGCCCCTCAGCATCCTCGGTAACTTCGTGATGAATTCCATGGTGATCTCTTCCCACTTCCACATAGGAATGGGTAGTGGCTGAACCTTGCCATGAGGCCACTGATGTTCGGCCTTGACCTTCCTGCATGTCAAGCATCGCTCCACAAACCAGGCGATCTTCTGCTTCATGCAGGGCCACCAGAAGCTCAGCCTCAGATCTTTATACATTTTTGTAGCTCCCAGATGTATAGAGAACTTGGAATTATATGCCTCCTCCAATATTATATGTCTCACTCCCCCAGTCACCGGTACCCACACCCAACAACATTGTGTCCAGAGATCTCGACTATCCCGAACAAACAAGGGAAACTGGCCCCGAATCCGTTCTATCTTCCAGTTCTCTTTCTTCAAACCCTCCATCTGATCCTCCTTGATCATATCCAATAATGAAGAGACCACCGTCATCCTCAGACAGACATCCCGAATCGGAATACTTGGCGCCTTGCGACTCAAAGCATCGGCCATCACATTGGCCTTTCCTAGGTGGTACAAGATCTCACAATCATAGTCCTATAGCACATCCAACCACCTCCTATGCCGCATATTAAGGTTCTGCTGATCTATCAAAAATACTTCAAACTTTTGTTGTCAGTAAAGATGGCGCACCAAACTCAATACAAGTAATGCCTCCAAATTTTGAGTGCAAACACCACAGCCCCCAATTTCAGGTCGTGAGTGGGGTAGTTCGTCTCGTGAGGCTTCAACTGCCTCGATGTATACGCAATCGCATGCCCCTTCTGCATCAGAACAACGCCTAACCCTATGATAGACGCATCACAATACATCACCAACTCATCCAACCCATCGGGTAGCGCTAAAATCAGGGCCTCACATAACCTCTGTCATTTTTCGGTTTAGGGCTGGCGCACGAACTTTTCGGGTGGAATGATGTAGTCTGCGAATTGGACGAAATTCGCAAATTGTATATATATATATATATATATATATATATATATATATATATATATATATATATATATATATATATATATGTATATATATCCTAACACTATAAATCACTTTGTGATCACCGACGACGTTATTTCGACCATTCGGGACTGTTTAGGGGCACAAAATGTCGTTTTTTCGGTTTAGGGCAGGCGTGCGAACTTTTCGGGTGGAATGATGCACTCTCCAAATTGGACGAAATTCGCACATTGTATGTATATCCTAAAACTATAAATCACCTCGTGATCACCGATGACGTTATTTCGAATATTCGGGACTGTTTAGGGGCTCAAAATGTCGTTTTTTCGGTTCTGGGATGGCCCACGAACTATTCAGGTGGAATGATGTAGTCTCCGAATTGGACGAAATTCGCACATTGTATGTATATCCTAAAACTATAAATCACTTCGTGATCACTGTTGGCGTTATTTCGGCCATTCAAGACTGTTTAGGGCTCAAAATGTCATTTTTCGGTTTTGGGCTGGCGTAGACTTTTTGGGTGGAATCATGCATTCTTCGAATTGGACAAAATTCGCACATTGTATGTATATCCTAAAACTATAAATCACTTTGTGATAACCGACGACGTTATTTCGACTATTCAGGACTGTTTGGGGGCTCAAAATGTCGTTTTTCAGTTTTGGGCCGACGCGCGAACTTTTCAGGTGGAATGATGCTAAATCTATGAATCACTTTGTGATCACTAACGACGTTATTTCGGCCATTCGGGACTGTTTAGGGTCTCAAAATGTCGTCTTTCGGTTTTGGGCTGGTGCGCGAACTTTTCGGGTGGAATGATGCAGTCTCCGAATTTGATGAAATTCGCACATTTTATGTATATCCTTAAAAATTTATTTACTTCATGATCACCGACGACGTTATTTCGACTATTCGGGACTATTTAGGGCTCCAAATGTCGTTTTTTCGGTTTTGGGCTGACGCGCGAACTTTTCGGGTGGAATGATGCAGTCTTCAAATTGGACGAAATTCGAAAATTTTATGTATATCCTAAAACTATAAATCACTTAGTGATCACCGTTGACTTTATTTCGGCCATTCGGGATTGTTTAGGGGCTCAAAATGTCAATTTTCGGTTTTGGGCTGGCGCGCGAACTTTTCCGGTGGAATGATGAAGTTTCCGAATTAGACGAAATTCACACATTTTATGTATATCCTAAAACTACAAATAACTTCGTGGTCACCGACGATGTTATATCAATTATTCGGGACTGCTTAGGGGCTCAAAACGTCGTCTTTCGGTTTTAGGCTGGCGCGCAAACTTTTCGTGTGGAATGATGCAGTCTCAGAATTGGACAAAATTCTCACATTTTATGTATATGCTAAAACTATAAATCACATCGTGATCACTGACGACATTATTACGACTATTCGGGACTGTTTAGGGGCTCAAAATGTCGTTTTTTCGGTTTTGGGCTTGGCCCCGAACTTTTCAGGTGGAATGATGCAGTCTCCGAATTGGACGAAATTCTCACATTTTATGTATATGCTAAAACTATAAATCACATCGTGATCACTCATGACATTATTACGACTATTCGGGACTGTTTAGGGGCTCAAAATGTCGTTTTTTCGGTTTTGGGCTTGGCCCCGAACTTTTCAGGTGGAATGATACAGTCTCCGAATTGGACGAAATTTGCACATTGTATCTATATGCTAAAACTATAAATCACTTCGTGATCACCGACCACATTATTTCCGCCATTCGGGACTGTTTAGTGGCTCAAAATGTCGTTTTTTCGCTTTTGGACGGGCACATAGACTTTTCGGGTGGAATGATGCAGTCTCTGAATTGGAAGAAATTCGCACATTGTATGTATATCCTAAAACTATTAATCACTTAGTGATCACCGACGATGTTATTTCGACTATTTGGGACTGTTTAGGGGCTCAAAATGTCGTTTTTCAGTTTTGGGCTGGCCCGCGAACTATTCGGGTGGAATGATGCAGTCTCCAAATTGGACGAAATTCGCACATTGTATGTATATCCTAAACCTAAAAATCACTTCGTGATCACCGTTGGCATTATTTTGGCCATTCGAGACTGTTTAGGGCTCAAAATGTCGTTTTTTCGGTTTTGGGCTGGCGCGAACTTTTCGGGTGGAATGATGCAGTCTCTAAATTGGACGAAATTCACACATTGTATGTATATCCTAAAACTATTAATCACTTTGTGATCACCGACGACGTTATTTCGACTATTCGGCACTGTTTACGGGCTCAAAATGTCATTTTTCAGTTTTGGGCTGGCACGCGAACTATTCGGGTGGAATGATGCAGTCTCCGAATTGGACGAAATACGCACATTGTATGTATATCCTAAAACTATAAATAACTTCGTGATCACCGTTGGCGTTATTTCGGCCATTCGAGACTGTTTAGGGCTCAAAATGTTGTTTTTTGGTTTTGGGTTGCCGCGAACTTTACGGGTGGAATGATGCAGTCTCCGAATTGGACGAAATTCACACATTGTATGTATACCTTAAAACTATAAATCACTTCGTGATCACCGAAGACGTTATTTCGACTATTCAGGACTGTTTAGGGCTCAAAATTTCGTTTTTCAGTTATGGGCCGACGCGCGAACTTTTCAGATGGAATGATGCAGTTTCCGAATTGGACGAAATTCGCACATTGTGTGTATATGGTAAAACTATAAGTCACTTTGTGATCACCGACGACGTTATTTCGTCCCTTCGGGACTGTTTAGGGGCTCAAAATGTCGTTTTTTCGGTTTGGTGCTGGCGCCCGAACTTTTCGAGTGGAATGATGCAGTCTTCGAATTGGACGAAAATCACACATTGTACATATATCCTAAAACTATAAATCACGACGTGATCAACGACAACGTTATTTCGACCATTCGGGACTGTTTAGGGACTCAAAATGTCGTTTTTTCGGTTTTGGGCTGGCTAGCGAACTTTTTAGCTGGAATGATGCAGTCTCCGAACTAGAAGAAATTATCAAATTGTAAGTTTATGCTAAAATTGTAAATCACTTTGTGATCACTGACGACATTATTTCGGCCATTCGGGACTGTTTAAGGGCTCAAAATGTCGTTTTTTCGGTTTTGGGTTGGCGCACGAACTTTTCTGGAGGAATGATGCAGTCTCCGAATTTGACGAAATTCGCACATTGTATGTATATCCTAAAACTATAAATCACTTCGTGATAACCGACGACGTTATTTCGACTATTCAGGACTGTTTGGGGGCTCAAAATGTCGTTTTTCAATTTTGGGCCGATGCGCGAACTTTTCAGGTGGAATGATGCAGTCTCCGAATTGGACGAAATTTGCACATTGTATGTATATGTTAAAACTGTAAATCATTTTGTGATCACCGACGGCATTATTTCGTCCCTTTGGGATTGTTTAGGGGCTCAAAATGTCGTTTTTTCGGTTTGGGGCTGGCGCCCGAACTTTTCGAGTGGAATGATGCAGTCTCCGAATTAGACGAAATTCACACATTGTATGTATATACTAAAACTATAAATCACGATGTGATCAACAACGACGTTATTTCAACCATTCGGGATTGTTTAGGGGCTCAAAATGTCGTTTTTTCGGTTTTGGGCTGGCAGGCGCGAACTTTTTAGGTGGAATGATGCAGTCTCCGAATTGGAAGAAATTCAGAAATTGTAAGTATATGCTAAATCTATGAATCACTTTGTGATAACTGACGACGTTATTTCGGCCATTCGGGACTGTTTAGGGTCTCAAAATGTCGTTTTTTCGGTTTTGGGCTGGCGCACGAACTTTTCGGGTGGAATGATGCAGTCTCCGAATTTGATGAAATTCGCACATTTTATGTATATCCTAAAAAATTTATTTACTTCATGATCACTAATGACGTTATTTCGACTATTCGGGACTGTTTAAGGCTCCAAATGTCGTTTTTCGGTTTTGGGCTGACGCGCGAACTTTTCGGGTGGAATGATGCAGTCTTCAAATTTGACGAAATTCGAAAATTGTATGTATATCCTAAAACTATAAATCACTTAGTGATCACCGTTGACTTTATTCTGGCCATTCGGGACTGTTTAGGGGCTCAAAATGTCATTTTTCGGTTTTGGGCTGGCGCGCGAACTTTTCGGGTGGAATGATGAAGTTTCCGAATTAGACGAAATTCACACATTGTATGTATATCCTAAAACTACAAATCACTTCGTGGTCACCGACGATATTATATCAACTATTCGGGACTGTTTAGGGGCTCAAAAAGTCGTCTTTCGGTTTTAGGCTGGCGCGCAAACTTTTCGCGTGGAATGATGCAGTCTCCGAATTGGACGAAATTCTCACATTTTATGTATATGCTAAAACTATAAATCACATCGTGATCACTCATGACATTATTACGACTATTCGGGACTGTTTAGGGGCTCAAAATGTCGTTTTTCGGTTTTGGGCTTGGCCCCGAACTTTTCAGGTGGAATGATACAGTCTCCGAATTGGACGAAATTTGCACATTGTATCTATATGCTAAAACTATAAATCACTTCGTGATCACCGACCACATTATTTCCGCCATTCGGGACTGTTTAGTGGCTCAAAATGTCGTTTTTTCGCTTTTGGACGGGCACATAGACTTTTCGGGTGGAATGATGCAGTCTCTGAATTGGAAGAAATTCGCACATTGTATGTATATCCTAAAACTATTAATCACTTAGTGATCACCGACGATGTTATTTCGACTATTTGGGACTGTTTAGGGGCTCAAAATGTCGTTTTTCAGTTTTGGGCTGGCCCGCGAACTATTCGGGTGGAATGATGCAGTCTCCAAATTGGACGAAATTCGCACATTGTATGTATATCCTAAACCTAAAAATCACTTCGTGATCACCGTTGGCGTTATTTTGGCCATTCGAGACTGTTTAGGGCTCAAAATGTCGTTTTTCGGTTTTGGGCTGGCGCGAACTTTTCGGGTGGAATGATGCAGTCTCCGAATTGGACGAAATTCGCACATTGTATGTATATCCTAAAACTATTAATCACTTTGTGATCACCGACGACGTTATTTCGACTATTCGGTACTGCTTACGGGCTCAAAATGTCGTTTTTCAGTTTTGGGCTGGCCTGCGAACTATTCGGGTGGAATGATGCAGTCTCCGAATTGGACGAAATTCGCACATTGTATGTATATCCTAAAACTATAAATCACTTCGTGATCACCGTTGGCGTTATTTCGGCCATTCGAGACTATTTAGGGCTCAAAATGTTGTTTTTTGGTTTTGGGCTGGCGCGAACTTTTTGGGTGGAATTATGCAGTCTCCGAATTGGACGACATTCGCACATTGTATGTATACCCTAAAACTATAAATCACATCCTGATCACCGAAGACGTTATTTCGACTATTCAGGACTGTTTAGGGCTCAAAATTTCGTTTTTCAGTTATGGGCCGACGCGCGAACTTTTCAGATGGAATGATGCAGTTTCCGAATTGGATGAAATTCGCACATTGTGTATATATGGTAAATTTATAAATCATTTTGTGATCACCGACGATGTTATTTCGTCCCTTCGGGACTGTTTAGGGGCTCAAAATGTCGTTTTTTCGGTTTGGTGCTGGCGCCCGAACTTTTCGAGTGGAATGATGCAGTCTCCGAATTGGATGAAAATCACACCTTGTACGTATATCCTAAAACTATAAATCACGACGTGATCAACGACAACGTTCTTTCGACCATCCGGGACTGTTTAGGGGCTCAAAATGTCGTTTTTTCGGTTTTGGGCTGGCTCGCGAACTTTTTAGGTGGAATGATGCAGTCTCCGAACTGGAAGAAATTATCAAATTGTAAGTTTATGCTAAAATTGTTAATCACTTTGTGGTCACTGACGACATTATTTCGGCCATTCGGGACTATTTAGGGGCTCAAAATGTCGTTTTTTCGGTTTTGGGTTGGCGCACGAACTTTTCTGGAGGAATGATGCAGTCTCCGAATTTGATGAAATTCACACATTGTATGTATATCCTAAAACTATAAATCACGTTGTGATAACCGACGACATTATTTCGACTATTCAGGACTGTTTGGGGGCTCAAAATGTCGTTTTTCAATTTTGGGCCGATGCGCGAACTTTTCAGGTGGAATGATGCAGTCTCCGAATTGGACGAAATTCACACATTGTATGTATATGTTAAAACTATAAATCACTTTGTGATCACCGACGACGTTATTTCGTCCCTGCGGGACTATTTAGGGGCTCAACATGTCGTTTTTCGGTTTGGGGGCTGGCGCCCGAACTTTTCGGGTGGAATGATGCAGTATCCGAATTGGACGAAATTCACACATTGTATGTATATACTAAAACTATAAATCACGATGTGATCAACGACGACACTATTTCGACCATTCGGGACTATTTAGGGGCTCAAAATGTCGTTTTTTCGGTTTTGGGCTGGCAGGCGCGAACTTTTTAGGTGGAATGATGCAGTCTCCGAATTGGAAGAAATTCAGAAATTGTAAGTATATTCTAGATCTATGAATCACTTTGTGATCACTGGCGACGTTATTTCGGCCATTCGGGACTGTTTAGGGTCTCAAAATGTCGTTTTTTCGGTTTTGGGCTGGCGCGCGAACTTTTCGGGTGGAATGATGCAGTCTCCGAATTTGACGAAATTCGCACATTTTATGTATATCCTAAAAAATTTATTTACTTCATGATCACAGACGACGTTATTTCGACTATTCGGGACTGTTTAGGGGCTCAAAATGTCATTTTTCGGTTTTCGGCTGGCGTGCGAACTTTTCGGGTGGAATGATGCAGTTTCCGAATTAGACGAAATTCACACATTGTCTGTATATCCTAAAATTACAAATCACTTCGTGGTCACCGACGATGTTATATCAACTATTCGGGACTGTTTAGGGGCTCAAAACGTCGTCTTTCGGTTTTAGGCTGACGCGCAAACTTTTCGTGGGGAATGATGCAGCCTCCGAATTGGACGAAATTCGCACATTTTATGTATATGGTACAACTATAAATCACATCATGATCACTGACGACGTTATTTCGACTATTCGGGACTGTTTAGGGCTAAAAAATTCGTTTTTTCGGTTTTGGGCTTGGGCCCGAACTTTTCAGGTGGAATGATGTAGTCTCCGAATTGGACGAAATTTGCATATTTTATCTATATGCTAAAACTATAAATTACTTCGTGATCACAGACCACATTATTTTTGCCATTCGGGACTGTTTAGGGGCTCAAAACGTCGTTTTTCGCTTTTGGGAGGACACACAGACTTTTCGGGTGGAATGATGTAGTCTCTGAATAGGATGAAATTCGCACATTGTATGTATATCCTAAAACTATTAATCACTTAGTGATCACCGACGATGTTATTTCGACTATTCGGGACTGTTTAGGGGCTTAAAATTTCATTTTTCGGTTTTGGGTTGGCACGCTAAATAT
The DNA here is from genome assembly GCF_002870075.4 of Lactuca sativa. Lineage (NCBI taxonomy): Eukaryota > Viridiplantae > Streptophyta > Magnoliopsida > Asterales > Asteraceae > Lactuca > Lactuca sativa. The sequence continues at coordinate 117,349,397 of NC_056630.2, read as the reverse complement.
TCGGGTGGAATGATAGTCTCCGAATTGGAAAAAATTTGCACATTGTATGTATATTCTAAAACTATAAATCACATTTTGATCACCGACGACGTTATTTCGACTATTCGGGGACTGTTTAGGGGATCAAAATGTCGTTTTTTCGGTTTTGGGCTGGCGCGCGAACTTTTCGTGTGGAATGATGCAATTTCCGAAATGGTCGAAATTAGCACATTGTATGTATATCCTAAGACTATAAATCACTATGTAATCACAGACGGCATTATTTCGACTATTCGAGACTGTTTAGGGGCTCAAAATGTCGTTTTTTCGGTTTTGGGATGACGCGTAAACTTTCGGGTGGAATGATGCAATCTCCGAATTGGACGAAATTCGCACATTGTATGTATATCCTAATACTATAAACCACTTTGTGATCACCGACGATGTTATTTCGACCATTCGAGGCTGTTAAGGGGCTCAAAATGTCGTTTTACGGTTTTGGGCTGGCATGCGAACTTTTCGGGTGGAATGATGCAGTCTCCAAATTGGACGAAATTCGCACATTGTACGTATCTGCTAAAACTATGAATCACTTTGTGATCACCGACGACATTATTTCGGCCATTTGGGACTGTTTATGGGCTCAAAATGTCGTTTTTTCGGTTTTGGGCTGGCGCCTGAACTTTTTGGGTGGAATGATGCAGTCTCTGAATTGGATGAAATTCGCACATTGTATGTATATCCTAAAACTATAAATCACTTTGTGATCACCGACGACATTAATTCGACTATACGAGACTGTTTAGAAGCTCAGAATGTCGTTTTTTGGTTTTGGGCTGGAGCACGAACTTTTTGGGTGGAATGATGCAGTCTCCAAATTGGACAAAATTCGCACATTGTATGTGTATCCTAAAACTATGATTCAATTTGGGATCACCGACGACGTTATTTCGACCATTCGAGGTTGTTTAGGGGCTCAAAATGTCGTTTTTCGGTTTTGGGCTGCGAGCGAACCTTTCGGGTGGAATGATGCAGTCGCCGAATTGGACGAAATTCACGAATTGTATATATATATATATATATATATATATATATATATATATATATATATATATATATATATATATATATATATATATATATATATCCTAAAACCATTAATTACTTTTTGATCACCGACGACGTTATTTCGACTATTCGGGACTGTTTAGGGGCTTAACATGTCGTTTTTCGGTTATGGGCTGGCACACAAGCTTTTCGGGTGGAATAATGCAGTTCTCCGAATTTGACGAAATTCGCACATTGGATGTATAACCTAAACTATAAATCAGTTCGTGATCACCATTGACGTTAATTCGGCCATTCGGGACTGTTTAGGGCTCAAAATATCGTTTTTCGGTTTTGGGCTGGCGCGCGAACTTTTAGGGTGGAATGATGCAGTCTCCTAAATAGACGAAATTCGCACATTGTATGTATATCCTAAAACTATAAATCACGTCGTGATTACCGACGATGTTATTTCGACTATTCGAGACTGTTTAGGGGGTCAAAATGTCGTTTTTCGGTTTTAGGCTGACACGCGAATATTTCGAGTGGAATGATGCAGTCTCCGAATTAGATGAAATTGGCACATTGTATGTATATGCTAAAACTGTAAATCACTTCGTCATCACCGACGATGTTATTTCGACTATTCGGGACTGTTTAGGGGTTCAAAATGTCATTTTTTTGGTTTTGGGCTGGCGCGTGAACTTTTCGGGTGGAATGATGCAGTCTCCGAATTGGACGAAATTTGCACATTGTATGTATATGCTAAAACTATAAATCACATCGTGATCACCGACCACATTATTTCGGCAATTCGGGACTGTTTAAGGCTCAAAATGTCGTTTTTTGTTTTTGGGCTCGCACACGAACTTTTCGGGTGGAATGATGCAGTCTCTGAATTGGATGAAATTCATACATTGTATGTATATCTTAAAATTATTAATCACCTTGTGATCACCGACGACGTTATTTCGACTATTCAGGACTGTTTAGGGGTTCAAAATGTCGTTTTTTCGGTTTTGGACTAACGCACGAACTTTTCGGGAGTAATGATGCAGTCTCCGAATTGGTGAAATTTGCACATTTTATGTATATCCTAAATCTATAAATCACTTCGTGATCACCGACGACGTTATTTCGACTATCGGGACTGTTTAGGGGGTCCAAATGTCGTTTTTCGGTATTGGGCTGGCACGCGAACTTTTCGGGTGGATTTAGCAGTCTCCGAATTTGACGAAATTCGCACATTTTATGTATATGCTAAAACTATAAATCACTCCTTGTTCACCGATGAAGTTATTTAGGCCATTTGGGACTGTTTACGGCCTCAAAATGTCATTTTCCGATTTTGCGCGGGCGCACGAACTTTTCGGGTGGAATGATGCAGTCTCCGAATTGGAAGACATTTTCACATTTTATGTATATTCTAAAACTATAAATCACTTCCTGCTCACCGACGACTTTATTTCAGCGTTTCGAGACTGTTTAGGGGTTCAAAATGTCGTTATTCGGTTTTGGGCTGTCGCGCGAACTTTTCGGGTGGAATGATGCAGTCTCCGAATTTGACGAAATTCGCACATTGTATGTATATCCTAAATCTATAAATCCCTTCAAGATCACCGATGACATTATTTCGACTATTCGAGACTGTTTAGCGGCTCAAAATGTTGTTTTTCGGTTTTGGGCTGGTGTGCGAACTTTTCAGGTGGAACGATACAGTCTGCGAATTGGACAAAATTTGCACATTGTATGTATATCCTATAACTATAAATCACTTTGTGATCACAGACGACGTTATTTCGACCATTCAAGGCTGCTTATGGGCTTAAAATGTCGTTTTTCGGTTCTAGGCTGCACGCGAACTTTTCGGGTGGAATGATGTCTCCGAATTGGACGAAATTCGCACATTGTATGTATTTGCTAAAACTATAAATCACTTCGTGATCACCGACTACATTATTTCGGCCATTTGGGACTGTTTAGGGGTTGATAATGTCGTTTTTCGGTTTTGGGTTGGCGCCCGAACTTTTTGGGTGGAATGATGCAGTCTCCGAATTGGACGAAATTCGCACATTGTATGTATATCCTAAAACTAGAAATCACTCAGTGATCACCGACGACGTTATTTCGACTATTCGAGACTGTTTAGAGACTCAAAATGATGTTTTTCGATTTTTGGCTGGCGCACGAACTATTCGGGTAGAATGATGTAGTCTCCGAAATGGACAAAATTCGCACATTGTATGTATATCCTAAAACTACAAATCACTTTCTGATCAACGTTGACGTTATTTCGGCCACTCTAGGTTGTTTAGGGGCTCAAAATGTCGTTTTCGGTATTGGGCTGGCGCGCGAACTTTTCGGGTGGAATGATGCATTCTCCGAATTGGACGAAATTCGCACATTGTATGTAAATCCTAGAACTATAAATCACTTTGTCATCACCGACGAAGTTATTACGACTATTCGAGACTGTTTAGAGGCCTCAAAATGGCGTTTTTCGGTTCTGGGCTGGCACGCGAACTTTTCGGATGGAATGATGTAGTCTCTGAATTGAACGAAATTTCCACATTGTATCTATATCCTAAATTGATAAATCACTTCTTGATCACCGACGACGTTATTTCGACTATTCAGGACTGTTTAAGGGTCAAAATGTCGTTTTTCGGCATTGGGCTGGCACACGAACTTTTCGGGTGGAATGATGCAGTCTCCGAATTGGTCGAAATTTGCACATTTTATGTATATGCTAAAAGTATAAATCACTCCGTGTTCACTGACGAAGTTATTTAGGCCATCCGGGACTGTTTAGGGACTCAAAATGTCGTTTTCCGGTTTTAGGCGGGCGCACAAACTTTTCGGGTGGATGATGCAGTCTCCGAATTGGACGAAATACGCACAAGATATGTATATCCTAAAAATATAAATCACTTCCTAATCACCGATGACGTTATTTCGGCGATTTGGGACTGTTTAGGGGCTCAAAATGTCGTTTTTTCGGTTTTGGGCTGGCGCCCGAACTTTTCGGGTGCAATGATGCAGTCTCCGAATTAGACGAAATTCCTATCCGTGATCACCGACGATGTTAATTCGACTATTCAGGACTGTTTAGGGGCTCAAAATGTTGTTTTTCGGTTTTGGGCTGGCGCGTGAACTTTTCGGGTGGAATGATGCAGTCTTTGAATTGGACGAAATTCGCACATTTTATGTATATCCAAATACTATAAATCACTTTGTGATCACCGACGACGTTATTACGACTATTCAGGACTGTTTAGGGGCTCAAAATGTCGTTTTTTCGGTTTTGGGTTGGCGTGCGAACTTTTCAGGTGGAATGTTGCAGGTCCGAATTGGATGAAATTCGCACATTGTATGTATTTGCTAAAACTATAAATCACTTTTTCATCACCGACTACGTTATTTCGGCCATTCGGGACTGTTTAGAGGCTCAAAATGTTGTTTTTTCGATTTTGGGCTGGCGCGCAAACTTTTCGGGTGGAATGATGCATTCTCCGAATTGGACGAAATTCACACATTATATGTATATCCTGAAACTATACATCACTTCCTGATCACCGACGACGTTATTTCGGCCATGCGGGACTGTTTAGGGGATCAAAATGTTGTTATTCGGTTTTCGGCTGTCGCGCGGACTTTTCGGGTGGAATGATGTTGTAACGCCCTGGTTATTTTAATAAAATAACTAATGAAAGTCTCAGACTAAATTGTGAAGAATTTAAAAAGTCAGGGGTTTAAAGTGTTAATTCGAGATTAAATTGAAAAATATTTTTGGAGGTCGGGGTGCATTTGGTAATTAATGGATTTAACTTTAAAATATATGATGGCTGAGGGGGCTGATTTGTAAATTGGGGACCTCCTAGGAAATGAATATATGGAAGCAGGGTTCAAAAGGTAAAATTTGGATTTTAACTGAAAACAAAATTAGGAGGAGGGACTGAAGTTAGTCATTTGGACCAAAGTTTGGAAATGATCGGGATATACCCGATTTTCCTTCCCTCTCTTTCTAATGGAAAAGGAATCCCAAACCCTAAACCTATTCTTTCCTTTAGCCGCTGTGTGATACGAACCCCACTCCAGCCGTCACCGCCGATCTCGGGTCCGATTGCCATCCATCCACCTGCAACCTTACCGTCGGACGCCACCCAACATCCCATGATGTCGATGTTGTTGTGTGCAACTGCAAGAGTCGACAAAAAACCGAGAACGTCGTCGGATGGTCAAGGAGCGATCAGGAACCTCTCGGTATGCCATCAACACTTGATTTCTTCATTCTTCTCTTTGATTTCGACGTTGGGATCATTGTTGTCGTCGGCAACGACTTTTGGTCGCTACCCCCAGCTTGTTTCAGCGTCGCTAGCCGCCTAGTCGGTGGTGGGAGGGTGGTCTCGTGTCACGCAAAGATACGTGTTGCTGTTGAACCATGAAGTGTTGTGAGATTGTTGCTGGCCGGAAATCGAGGAAATGAACCACCATGGCCGCCTGCCATGGTGGTCGTCGCTACGGCCGCCTCCCGGTGATGCTGCCGCCGCCGTGAGCCACCAAGCGGGTGGCTGGGGTGCACATCGCAAATCAGAAGCCTGTATGTGTGGGTTTATTTCAATAGAGAAGTGTATGGAAGTTTATTTGGCCGGAAAAGCCATCACCACCACCGTGAGGTGGTGGCTGCCACCATCTGTTGCCGTCGTCCACCCTATGGTGGCTGTGGGTGTGATTAGTTTAGTGTGTGAGTGTGTGTTTATTTTGGTAATTTCTTTGTAATTGTAAAATTTGTATTAATGAAAGAAAACCGAAAACCACCACCTTAGGGTGGTGGCTGCCGCCACCGGACGCCGTGTCGGGTGGTGGTGTGCCTTGTCTCGATTGTGTTGATTCGTTTGGAGGGTTTGAAACCCTAATCGGCCCATGGAAGCCCTAATGGGCCCAATAAGACTTAATGGGCTTAATAAAACCTTAATGGACCCTAATAAAACCCTAATGGGCTTAATGACATTCTAGTGGGCCTAGTAGGCCCAATAAAGCCCTAATTGACCTAGAAGCCCAACAAGTTAATAAATGGGCTAGTCCTTGGGTTGGAAAACACTAATGTCAATTAAACCCTAATTTTGAGAATTAATCGGGATGCACACTGGAATTATTTAATAACTTGGAATATTAAATAATAATTACTGGCAAAGATTAATCTAAGTAATACTGGACTCAATGGATTAAGTCCTTAAGGGATTAAGTCCTTAACGGGTTAAGTAAGAAACACTTAACCCTAATCGTCATTTTATGTGAAACCCTAGTTTCACTTGGGCCTTGAGTTGGGCCTTTCGATTGGGCTTTGGTAATTGATTTATTATTAGGCCATCCAAGGTTAATCAAATGGACTAGAGTAATTAGTTGGGCTTTAGGGTAAGGCCTATATGAAGGATTGGGCCTAATTTAGAAAATTAGGCCATAGATGGACTATAGTTTGGGCCTAGATGGTTGTATGATAGTGGGCCCTAAGAATGAGACATGTTGGACAGGACTGAACAAGTGGGCCTTAAGGAAGTCCATGTAGAGGTTTGGGCCTAATTTGGAAAGTTGGGCCATGTGTTGGGCTTTGATCCCTAGTTGACTTTAGGCTTATGGATTGGACCTTGGGCTTGGGAAAGCCTAGCTAGGGGTAATGTAGTAATTATCCAAAGTATGTATGTGTAGTTTTGTAGTGGAACCCAATTATTAATTAGGTGATGTTTTGATATTGACAGATCGGGAATCGGTCATATAGCAGCTGGGGTTTAGTCTGCAGGAATTCAGCAGTGTGGGATTGTGTCTTCGGGGCTTCAGCAGTGTGAGGTGAGTCCTCTTCCAGTAGGAACGGGTCTAAGGCCACAATTTCGACCCATTTAGATATTAGTAGTATCGGACTCTAGTCCGATGCCGGGCAGGGCCCGATGCAGTGGTTTAATTTACATGTTATATGTTATATGTTATATGATATTTGGTTTAGCTTACATGTTAGATGTTAGCAGTTCCGGACTTCGGTCCGATGCAGTAGTTCAGTGTGCTTGATGTCTTCGTGATTCAAGCATGTTCTTTTGTTATGTGTTCCGGACTTTGGTCCGATGCAGTATGCAGTATATGTGTTCATGTTATATGCTATGATTATGCTATGCTATGTTTAGTCAGTTTCCGGACTTCGGTCTGATGCAGAGGGAAAGGCCCTGGTTAGTTCCGGACTTCGGTCCAATGCAGAGGGCAAGGCCCTCGTTAGTTCCGGACTTCAGTCCGATGTAGTTTCCGGACCTCGGTCCGATGCAGAGGACAAGGCCCTGGTTAGTTCCGGACTCCGGTCCGATGCAGTGAGCGAGGCCTAGTATGTGCTTATGTGTTATTGTGTGGTATGTGGTAGTTTGGGGAGACTCACTAAGCTTCGTGCTTACAATTTTCAGTTTTGGTTTCAGGTACTCAGTTTTCAAAAGAGGAGCTCGGGAAGATTGCAGTGCACACACCATTTGTTTCAGCCTGGGATATTTAAAATATGATATGCTTGACAGTTGTTATAATGTTTTGAGATACATAGCTTATGATTTTTACATGAGGTTTATCGACTATGGTTTTTATTATTAAATTACACGAAATTTTCAGACTATGTTTTTGGGACATTACAAGTTGGTATCAGAGCCTTGGTTTGAGGGATTCAGGCATGCTTCCGTGTATGTCTGAACTCAAACTAAGGATTGGTATAGAAGTTTTCAAAAAGAAAACCAAGTTTTGTAAGAATGACTTTAAGGAAAGATAAGAGTTTTAGAAAAAGTAAAAAGAAAATTTAGAAAGGAAAGAACTTGAAAAGAGAAAAGGGTGTGGTGCATGCAATTAGCCGAGCTCAAGTATGTACTCCCAAGTTACCCATACAAGTTTATGCTATGTTATGATTATCAGTTTATGTAAGAATAACATGCTAGATTAGAGTTAAGGATCTAGGAAGAGATGCCTTGTATGCTTTTATGAGCTAGTAGAATTGCATGCTAGAATTGATCAGCCAGAGATGTGATAACCTGTTTAGATTATGCATGATATTTGTGTATGAGCTTTATGAATTGCATGCTAGTACAGATTCCTGAGTAGAGAATATAACAATTGTTTCGATTATGTGGTTAGCTTCCTATATCCGAATGTTGCTTGCTTTGTGCTTTGTGGAATTTTTAGTAATGTGAGCTAGCTATTAAGTGAATATGCTAAGTCGCATGTGTCACAGGCTGGATAATCTCAAAGTGCTGGATCTGACCCTATTGTGCAGCTCTTGTCTGAGTCCAACCGTTCTAGGGATGAGTCCTTTACTCGAAGGATTATCTGATCTCTGTTGCATGTGGCTATATTCATGAGGTAGCTAGTTGGCATTGTTGAGAAGTCTTTCAGCAGCTGAGGACAGGACGGGTCAGTGAATTCCCTAGGGAAAGCCTAGGATGAGAATAGCATGAGATCAGTAATAGTAGTAGTAGAAAGGACCTGGTGGAGTCAAGGCAGTTCTTGAGGAAAGTACGGATAGATTTGGAAGGTAGTATGGGCCCGTACAACTGAAAGCAGAGGATCTATACTCGAATCAAGGAAGGTTGAGATGAAACCAAGGGACTTGTAGTGTGTGAGATCCCCCGAGTTATGATGAGTATTATGATGACTGTTATGGTATGTTATCGAGTATAATGGAGCTACGAGGTAGACCAGATGACAATTTTGGTACCAGCAAGGGATCAGACTCAGGCTTTGGAACCGGGCAGCTTGATGGTCAGGCGAGGAAGTTCATTCCATCCGAGAGTACACACAGTATCATCAACCAAATTCCTGTGATCTTCAGTATGATCAAGGAGGGCAGTTAGAGATTGTGATCAGAAGGTGAGTGCATTTTGCACTAAGGTAGCAGTCAGGATAGGAGCTCGTACGATGGTTATTCAAGAGTTAAGAGCTTGAGAAGCTCCAGGTTAACATGGGGTAAGAGCCCTATTGCTAGCAGAAGGTGACCGCTAGATGTCACCAACACTTTTGGTACAAGTTGTTGTCTCGAGAGGGAACATGATCCGATTTACTTCCTATATCCTGAAGTACAGAGCACGCAATTGATAGGAAGAGGTTAGTAGTGAGTTGAGTGATCATGCGGTTGATGCTATGTCATGGAATGACTTTTAGACCAGATTCTGGGCAAAGTGTGCCCAGGAGATTGAGGCGTAACAGTTGGCGCAAGAGTTGTTAGATCTCCACCAGATGACTGAGACTGTGGCAGAGATCACTGCTAAGTCTCGAGAAACAGATTATATGGTACCACAATATGCAGCAGATGAGGAAATGAAGAATGTAAGTCATCAGAACATACTGTAGAGTGATATCAGGGAGATCGTGAGTATTTCGGGGTGCAAGACCCTGAATGATATGACTTCTAGAGCCTGGGAATGAGATATGGACTTGGAGCAAATTGGTAAGAGGGAATCAGATTAGTTGCTTATATTGAGGGGTCTCAGGAGGGGACCCTAGATTTTGGGTCAGTTTTTGAGAGATCAGCAGGGTTAGATTCAGTACAACATGTGCGGGAAATTGCACGATAGAGTCTTTTGTTCCAGGGGTTGAGGAAGTGTGACTCTGGGTTATCCTCCGTTTGTGTTTGAATTATACTTCCAAGAAAATGGCATATGCCAATTACATATCGAGAATTTTTAGCAGATAGCAAAAGATCATATCCCCAAATCATGTGATTAGGAGAGTACATCGTCATCTTGGTTTATTCCAAGACTGAGGAGCAGCACGGGAAGCACCTGAGGAAGGTGCGGGAGTCTTTGAGGAGGGAGAGAATTTCCGCAAGGTTCTTCAATTGTGAGTTCTGGTTGCGCGGGGTGCAATTTATTGGGCACCTTGTCAATCACAAGGATATTCTAGTCGATCCGGCCAAGTTTGAGGTCGTGATGCAGTGGGAGATTCCGAGGTCTCCAATTGGGATTCAGAACTTCCTAGGTCTAGCGTGTTATTACCGGAGAGTTTTTCGGATTTTTAGTAGTTGTGTGATCTTTGGGTTAGCTGGTGTTGAAACACTAGCAATGGTAAGCGTGGTTTCTAGCAGATTGGTCTTGGTTGGTAAGAAGGCTTGAGAATCTTTCCAGTATTGTGTGTTGTGGAATGTTAGTTGAAGCTAAGTGGGGGAGAATCTTCTAGGGATTCAAACGTAGGAGCATTTTTGAAACTGGAATATGCTTCGCATCCTTGTCAGGAAGGAAGACAGACCAAGTGGCTATATAGTTGAGGGTAGTGTGAAATGGAAGTTCAGAAAAACTTGCTCATTATGAGATCGCGTTCTTGGAATGAATGTCAGTAATCCTTAGGGAATCAGGTGGGGGATTCCAGTCAGGACATGGGTTTAGTTTTGGATGCTAGGTCGTGTGTATGCTCGACGTTGGATGTGTTCGGATCAGTAACCAGCAAATGAGATAGTGTCAGAGTGTTGTAAGTCTGCGGGTGTAGCCGTAGCGTTCACTAGCAGCCATATAGTGATAGAGTGTTATAAGTCTGCGGGTGTACTCGTAGCTTTTACTAGGTTGGTAGATAGCGTGAGTGCGTTGTTAGGACGTGGAAAGAACAGTAGTACCCACCAGTTCAGGTGTAGCATTGAGGAAATAGAAATCCACAGATTATATTTCGGAATTTCCCATATGGATTAGACCTGGTTAATCCAGTAATAAGATTGTAGAAGCGCCACTACATAGATGAGAACTAGAAAGCAGTGGAGTGCTTAAAGTGATTTATGACATAAGGCTACCAATGGTCATGTAGCAATCACTTTTAGCTTTGGATTTGGTGACGTCGGGATTCGACACACGGAACCAATCAGTTAGATCAGAAGGCCGTTACCAACTCTGAATCCTGCTTCAGCTCTAGGAACTCCTGAGCCAACCACTCCCTCTCAACCCGCAGAACATAACAGGTACTGAACATCTCTCGGAGCTGATCCCATGAAACCGCAGCCCTCTGCGCATCCGAATATGACCCCGTGGTCAATCTCCACCAATCCTTCGCCCCAAGCATCAACAGGTTCAGAGCACACCTCACCCTCTAGTCAGTAGGGCATGAACACGTAAAGAAACACCCCTCCACATCTGACAACCATCTCATAGCAATAATCGGGTCCTGAACTCCATCGAAGGTAGGGGCTTCATATTATCTAAGTCTCGATACCGAAAACCTCGACTGGCTCCTCCCCCTGCCACTACTACAGCCACTGTAGCCGCCGCGGCAGCCATCTCTGTAAGAGCTGCATAACGCTCATCAAAATACTCAACCATAGCGGTCTTGATCGACACAAACAGTTCCAGCAACTCAGCCCGGAACATCGCAGCAACCTCGTCATGCAGGATCTCAAGAATCCTAACATCCAACTCGTCTGTGCTCATCTGACCAATAACCTCGGGCGGTACTGACCCACCCTGACCGCCCTCTCCTGCTCCCGATCCCAATTCGGATCCACTCCCAGCATGCCTCGTAACCACCATACTGAAAATATCACAAAACATCAGGCGCTCTCCCAGAACCCCGGGAACCATATCCCAACCCCACCCTAGAGGTTGTGGCTTCCTTGATACCCGTATGGGTCCTGTGCTTTCAGTAGTACGGGCCCATGCTACCTTCCGCACCTACCCATATTTATATCAAGTATCACCACAACACCCTAGTGATGATCATACATAACAGGCACTCAACCCTCACTCCTAAAGGAACACTGGAAATCTCATACGAAAGAAACCCTAGGCTAGTAGGCATCATAAATCAGGCAACACTATCATGAAATTCCAGAAGATCCCTAGCCTAGTACTAGCATGCTGTTCTATCATATCTCATAAACAATTATCTTGTACGGTATTTTTGGGGTTACTTACTGGCTCCGACTGATCGTACCTCTGCGTCCTCTTTTACTCATTTTGATAACCATTTTAAATTCTCTTTTGAAAACTCTCCTTGATTTGAGACTGGATTCACACGAATGTTCCTCCAATTCACTCAAACCAAGGCTCTGATACCAACTTGTAACACTCAAAAAAATCCAAACCAATAACTTTTCAAAAACCACCCAGTTTCATTAAGTTATTACAAAAAGGTTTTCAATACATTTATTATCAGAGTATTCCCAGAACCATATCATAAAACAAGAACATGAGGAGCGGTACGATCACGCCTTCGCCTTGCCACAGTCTCCTGAAGTACCTGAAAAACATTAAACCACAACTGTAAGCCCGAAAGCTTAGTGAGATACCCCCAAAATACCAACCACATATACCATACACATAACATGTCATATCATAACAGATCATAGAACAGCCATGCACTTCGGGTACTGTGTGACTGGTCCACCGTACCGGGCCTTTAGTCCACCTGGTCCACCCTCCGAGTCTAGCCATATACATCGAGTCTGCAGTGTGATTGGTCCGCCCGCACCGGGCCTTCAATCCACCTGGTCCACTCTCTAATTCTACAATATGACTGGTCCGCCCGCACCGGGCCTTCAGTCGGCTTGGTCCACTCTCCAAGCCTCGGCATGTCTGGTCCGCCCTCTTGAGGCCTACAGCCTATCCGGACCGCTCGCTGGGCCTTCGGGATAACTGGTCCGCCATGGGTATGTTGGCCTACAACACAAAGCAGGACCCGCCTCAACCCAACCCCAGTCCAACAACCATGTGCACATAAACATACAATCATATAACAATTCACATCCAATCAAACCGATCTAGTAGATCACCTAACATAACATCATCCTAACCAGGATACCGATCTAATCGGTCACTAGCATAGCATCATCCTATATACCAGGATTTTGACCTTAACCAGGTCTCTAACATATACCATCCTAACTACCAGGATACAAACGTAGCAAAACAATAACATAACAACGATACCCAGATTACAATCCGATAAAGGGCCGGTCTTGGTGCCTTAGACCCTGTTGATATAGTGAGGATAACTCACCTCGCAACTGCTGACTGAAAATATAAGACCGAGCTGCTCCGACTACTAACACGATCTCCACCACTAGCCAACACCATACCACTGAACTCAAAATAAATGCCAACAATTACCAAAATACCCCTGGGAGTCAACTGGTCAAAACTTGGTCAAAGTCAACCTTCCTGATTGACTCTACTCGCCGAGTCAACCCGCTGACTCATCGAGTCCCTTATGCTCTGAAACTCCCATAACACGACTCAACTCGCCGAGTCGCCCCAAGACTCGATGAGTCCCGCAACTTTGAGTCTAAACGTACTCAACTCACTGAGTCATCCTTTGACTCACCGATTCACGGCTCAACCAGGAAAGGTTAGGATCTCACGACCAGACTCGCCGAGTCCAAGGCTATCTTCAACCAACTCGCCGACTTGTTCTTCCAACTCGTCGAGTTTCCGCCTATCTTCATGCAACTCGCCGAGTACATCCATGTGACTCGCCGAGTACCACTAGCTCTTAACCCATATAGAGGCTTTCCAAGCCATGCAGGGTCCCCAATCCATAGATCTACTCTTATACAAGCCATCCATCATATAAAGTGGCAAACTTTACGTGAATCTGTCACACCCCAAAACCGATAACGGCGGAATACGTTTCGGGGTGGAGGACATCATGTACAGTATCATCACAATTGCATAATAGTAAAAACAAGAAGCAACAACCGTTACATTTACATAGTGAGTTTAATTACGAGCGTGTTCTGTAAAGTTTCAATAAACACCAAAAATATAACAAAAATAAGAGATGGATCTTGTATGCTCCATCTTCTCCAAAATGTTGCACCTGTACCTATCTATCTTTGACCTGAGGATACAAGTTATTTTGAAAACAAGTATCAACATTAAGCTGGTGAGTTCATAAGAATTTAGTGTGATTGATGTATAAAATGTTTTAAAACTTATAGCGTGAAAATCTGCAATTTACATTTATTAGTAGTAGAAAACCCTAGAAAATCCTATATTTTCTAGAAAGTACATCGTAAGTAAAAACCTTTAAGTTGCATGTAAGTTTTATCATTGAAAGTTGTTTGTTGTAAACATATAGTAGTAAATCTCCAGTATGTAGTGTAGATAAGGAAAAGTTATGCCTGTTGTCAGTAGTAGATAGATACTTACTTACTTCGGGATGTTAGCTTAGACTTTAGTCTTAGTGTTTTAGCGTGGAAATAAGTGTATTCCTTTTTATGTGACCAATAGTGTGAGAAATAGAGAGTCCGATGACCTTCCCAGTCATACGTAGTGTAGTGAAGTAGTGCCATCCCTGAGCCTAATCGGCTCGGACTGTAATTAACAGTCGGGATATAATAGTGTCTGCCCCATATAGATCTATACATGTAGTGTCGCCTTCCTTCCAGAAAGCCCTGGTCACAGGATGTAAGCGCGATAGAGTGTCTTATAGCGGGATAGTGTGTTATGCTCTGGATTAGTGTTTTCCCTTGTATTATAGAGTAGTTGTCTTCTGTGTAGTTGATAGAGCGTTCTCATATACATGTATCATCTTGTAATAGTAATAGTTATAGTGTGTATAGTAGTAGCCTTAACTATACCTATTATAGTTAACTTAGTGTGTATAGTTCTCGGCATTTATATGACAGAGGTATCGAATAAGATGAAAACATTCATATCTAACACCAATATACATGATATATAACTAAGAAATCAACGATAATCGGACGGATAACAAATACCCTAAGCCCACATCAAACAAGAACAGGAAATAAGGCGAGCTATCGGTCCTAAGTCCTTCAAGTCTTACTTATATAAATATATTAATGTAGATATATTTTTATAAGAAAAATAATTTAAACACAGTTTGAAAATAATTTAATAACAATTTAACAAAAAGAATGCATTTAGATATTGGAAATAGTTTTGTTCTCAAAGCAGTTTTGAAAATGAAAATTTTTTGTAAAGCATAGTGATAAATCACATGTGATTGATTTCCATAAATTGTACATTTGACTTGTATCCCCCCCTAAAACATGTAAAAACAGTTGAAAAGGCTCATTAAGGGGTATGAAGTTACCTGAAATGAGTAAATCGGGTGAATGTGTCGGATGAGCGTTTGGTGTCAAGTAAGGACTTGTACACCCTTTATGACCCTAGTAACATATGAGATATATGTTTTAAAAGTAATTAGTTACTAAGACTCTTATTTAAACATATAGACATTCAAATGTGATTAAAGGTCTTATGGTTGAGTGCTAGAAGATTAATGAGTTGTATGGAAGGAGTGTATGACCTCACTTTGGAGTTTACTCTCCTAAAACCCACCCTAAGTGAGTTTACGGTTTGGAGGCCACATCCCCCATGAGTTTACGGCCGTACACTCATGGGAGGAGTGTTTTTGAGTGATTTCCAGTCTCATGTGGTTCTAGAAATGGTTTTAAGGGATTTTACAAGGCTATAGGGGTGTTTAAGGGTCCAAGAGTATACTCCCTTGGAGTTTACGGCCGTAAACCCCATGGTTTACGGTAGTAAACTCTTGTGCACCACCAAACTTTGATTACAAGGTCCTTGGCTCAATCCTAACATGTTCTAGTGAAGGTATAAGGCTCTTTAGGGTACTTAAACTCTCTTTTGACATAGTTTGGAGGAGTTTACGGTCTAATCCTATGCTTAGGTCGTAAACTCTAGTGTACCCCTCAAATGCTTGTGTTTAATTGTTCCAAACCCAAAATAGCAAGTCCTTTAGCCATATCTCAAGTCTAGGGGTGATTGGAAGTATTTTGGGCATGATTTTACAAGGTTAGAGGGTGTTTACGGCCTAAGCATGTGCTTGGGCCGTAAACTCTCTTTTATTCCCTAAAAGTTGTTGTTTTATGGTTTAAACACTCCTAGGCTAAATCCCCAACTAGTTTCTATGCTTAAAGGAAGGAAAATCGGGACATTTGGCACCATTTTAGGTGTTTACGGCCTAAGGAGGTTCTTAGGCCGTAAACTCCTTTTTGATGGCCATTTTGTCTGATTTTTGAGCTATTGCAACAAGGAATGATGTTTAGAACAAGTTAGGGTAGAAGATCTTACGTTTTGGAGGCGGATCTTGCGGTTTTGGAGTCGAAACCGAGCTAAAGAGAGAGTGGAGAGGGAGAGTGAAGCTAGAGTGGTAAAAGAGTTCTAGGAAGTGTTCCACCTTCTTTATATAAGTCTCGGGTGTTGCACCCGGTATACGACTACCCGATGCTAAAGCTTAACGAGTTTTAAACTTTTTACCCAGGTTAAATTGTCGTAATAAAATAATATTTTCCAGATAAATGGAAATGAAATTTACTAGTTTTATTTATTTTGTTATGACAATAATCACAATAAATATAAATAATTATAAATAAATAAACATTTATTTATTTGACGATCCTAAATTTTAACGGAACTTTTATAAAATGACATATTCCGTTAGCGGTTACGGGTTAATATAACGGAATAAACTTTGGGTTGTCACATCATCCCCCCGTTCAGGGAATTTCATCCGGAAATTTAGAATTCGAACAGTTAAGTTATTACAGAACTATTAAGTGAAGAGGTGGGGATATTTGAGTTTCATTTGATCCTCGCGCTCCCAAGTGAATTCCGGTCCTCCGGTCCTCGTTTGGCGTTCCATCGAACCTTCACAATTGGGATGCGGCTTTGTTTTGTTCGTTTTACTTCTCGATCCATAATCTCCGCAGGCTCTTCCACGAATTTGAGGCTCTTGTTAACTTCGATCTCGTCGAGTGGAATGACTAGAGTCTCGTCGGACAGGCATTTCTTCAAGTTTGAGACGTGGAAGGTAGGGTGTATGTTACTTAGCTCGTGGGGTAGGTTGAGTTTGTAAGCTACGGGAGCCGATTCTAGCGAGAATCTCAAAAGGCCCTATATACCTTGGGTTCAGCTTTCCACGCTTTCCGAAGCGTATCGTACCCTTCCAGGGTGAGACCTTCAAAAGGACTCGGTCTCCCACCTGGAATTCCAAGGGTTTTCTTCGTATGTCAGCATAGCTTTTCTGTCGATCCCTGGTGGCTTTTAATCGTTCGCGAATCTGTACAATCTTCTCGGTCGTTTCTCGAATGATCTCCGGACCCGTGAGAGCGCTATCAGGAACTTGTTCTTTAGCTAACTGAGTGTCACCCACCTCAGCCCAGCACAGAGGGGATCTGCACTTCCGGTCGTAGAGGGCTTCGAATGGAGCTGCCTTTATGCTCGTATGATAACTATTGTTGTAGGAAAACTCCACAAGAGGTAAGTGCGTATCCCACGATTTACCAAAGTCAATCACACAGGCTCGCAACATATCTTCTAAGGTTTGGATCGTCCTCTCACTTTGTCCACCAGTCTGCGGATGGTAGGCTGTACTCATGTCCAGCCTCATCCCTAATGCCTTTTGTAGTGACTACCAAAATCTCGAAGTAAACCTACTATCTCTATCCGAGATAATAGATATAGGGACGCCATGCAGCCATACTATTTCCTTAATGTATGTTCTTGTGAGTTTCTCCATCTTGTCTGTTTCCTTGATGGGTAGGAAGTGCGCGGACTTGGTCAATCGGTCGACGACGACCCAAATGGTATCCAACCCACCCGTTGTTTTGGGCAGCTTGGTTATGAAATCCATTGTGATCCGCTCCCACTTCCATTCCGGTATCTCCGGTTGTTGGAGAAGACCCGATGGCTTCTGGTATTCGACCTTAACCTTTGCGCAAGTAAGGCACTCACTCATGAAGGTAGCAATCTCTTCTTTCATATTAGGCCACCAGTAAAGCTTTTTGAGATCCAGATACATCTTATCTGAACTGGGGTGAACGGAGTATCGATTGTTGTGCGCTTCCTTCATGACCAAGTCTCTGAAACCTCCGTGGCGCGGAGTCCAGATTCGGTCCATGAGATAATAGGCTCCATCACCCTTGATCTCCAAACTCTTATCCATTCCATGCAGGGATTCTCCCATCACATTCTCAGGCATTAAGGCTTCGAGCTGAGCCTCCTTAATCTGTGCAGATAGATGCGAATGGATAGTCATTGTTAACGACTTGGCTCTTCGACCAGAATACTCTTTTCTACTTAGGGCGTCTGCTACCACGTTGGCTTTCCCCGGGTGATAACGTATTTCACAGTCGTAATCGTTGAGTAGTTCGACCCATCGACGTTGCCTCATGTTGAGCTCTATCTGGTTCAGTATGTGCTGGAGGCTTTTATGATCAGTGTATATTATGCTCTTTGTTCCATACAAGTAAAGTCTCCAGATTTTTAGAGCGAAGACGACCGCCCCTAACTGGAGGTCGTGAGTAATGTAGTTTACCTTATGTGTCTTCAGCTGTCTTGAGGCATAGGCGATGACCTTACCTCGTTGCATCAAGACACATCCGAGCCTTGGTTCGATGCATCGCAGTATACCACAAAGTCTTATGTTCCTTTGGGAAGGGATAATACCGGTGCAGTGCATAGAGCTCGCTTCAGGGTCTGGAATGCCTTCTCCTGTTTCTCTTCCCATTCGAATGTCACGCCCTTCTGTGTCAACATGGTGAGAGGTTTTGCAATCCGAGAGAAGTTTTAAATGAATCTGCGGTAGTAGCCAGCGAGGCCTAGAAATTGACGAATTTCTGTAGGCATCTTCGGTGCTGACCAGTTCTCGATAGCTTTAATCTTAAAGGGATCCACATGGATTCCTTCTTCACTAACCACGTGTCCTAAGAATTCAACTCTTCGGATCCAAAATTCGCACTTACAGAACTTCACATATAACTTCTCTAATCGTAGGGTTTCTAGGACTCGTCGTAGATGATTCATGTGTTCTTCCTCGCTTCGAGAGTAGACGAGTACATCATCAATAAAGACGATGACGAACTGATCTAAGTATGGACGACACACCCTATTCATCAAGTCCATGAACACTGCGGGTGCGTTAGTCAGTCCAAAGGGCATCGCTACGAACTCGTAGTGCCCGTAACGGGTTCGGAAGGCTGTGTTTGGGACATCCTCCTCTAGCACCCATAGCTGGTGGTACCCGAACCTAAGATCAATCTTGGAAAAGTAACTCGCTCCTTGTAGTTGGTCAAATAGGTCGTCGATACGGGGAAGAGGGTAGCAATTTTTGACCGTGAGTTTGTTGAGTTCCTTATAGTCGATGCACATACGGAACGATCCATCCTTCTTCTTCACGAACAAGACCGGAGCTCCCCAGGGTGAGAAGCTTGGTCTTATAAATCCCTTGCTGAGCAGCTCGTTAAGTTGACCGGATAGTTCTTGCATCTCAGTAGGCGCTAAACGATAGGGCGACTTAGCTATGGGGGTAGCTCCTGGGACTAGGTCGATTTTGAACTCAACCTGACGTTTGGGAGGTAGACCCGGAAGGTCCTCTGGGAAGATGTCAGGGAAATCGCATACAACGGGGATGTATTTTGGATCTTTCACTTTCTGGCTTGTGTCAACGACGTGTGCAAGGAAGGCGCGATATTCTTTACGCAAGTATTTCTAGGCCTGAATACTGGAGATGATACAAAGGCTCGTACCAGTTTTGTCTCCATAGACCAATAGAGTTTCACGATTTGGTGGATTAAGGCGAATGGCTTTGTCGAAGCATAGGATATCGGTGCGATGAAGACTCAACCAGTCCATGCCAATGATGACATCGAAATTCTTGATTGAGACTGGTATGAGGTTGATTGGAAATGAGTGGTCGTCTAACGTGAGGGTACAACCTATGTAGATTTCGTTAGAGCTTTCGGTCTTCCCGTTAGCCATTTCTACAACGAATGTTTCTTTTAGTGGTTGCGGGGATTGTTTAAGTAAGTGTTAAAAGTTTTGGTTTATGAAGCTTCTTTCTGCACCACTATCGAATAAGACAGATTCATAAGAGTTGTTGAGAAGAAACGTACCCGTGACTACTGTGGGATCCGCCACTGCTTCGTTGTGACCAATAGCGAGTAGTCTTCCGGTTCCTCCTGCATTCCTAGCCTTCGGACAGTTTTTCTTGAAATGGCCAGCTTCACCACAGCCATAACAAGTCTGGGTCACTCCCGAACCGGGAACTTGCGAGATAGGTTTGGGTGGGGCTCTGCAAAACCGGACAGTATGGCCCTTCCGGCCGCAGTTGGAGCATTGCAATTCACGGCAGGGGCCGTTGTGGTGGAAGGGGCACTTAGGACACTTGGGCAGGTTCCCAACATAAGCTTTTGCTGGTGCAGGAGTAGCAGGAGTGGTGGCGGCATGAACAACCACAATTTGTTGATCTTTGGAGGAGGTTTGAGCTTTCTTGCCCTTCTTCTTATCCCAATGCTTTCTCTTTTTGTCAGTTGATTTGGGTGGTGCAGTGGCACTTGTGGTTGCTGTTGCTGGAGTGGACGAGACCCCATGATTGATTAAACTCCGGTCCAATTCCTTGGCGCTGTCAAAGGTTGTAGGGCATGAGGCTAGAACATTTCCTCGATACGGGGGCATTAAACCCCAAATGTATCATTCAATCTTCTTGCTCTCCGAAGGAATCATGTTGGGACACATAGCTGCCAAGTCGCAGAACCCTGGAGGTGTAAGCTGCTATGTCAGTCCCTGTCATCTTGAGGTTCCATAGTTCCTCCTCAAGTTTCTGAATTTCACCCCTAGGGCAGTACTCCTCCCTCATGAGGTCCTTCAGTGTGTCCCAACCCATGGCGTTGGCTGTTACCAAAGAGAGAGCATTGACATGGCCGTTCCACCATGTCAGGGCCCTGTTAATGAGGGTGGAAGTAGCATACTTGCTCTCCTCGGGGCATGAGCACATTTCAAAGACAGCCTCTGTTCTTTCGAACCACTAAGACAATGCTAGGATTCCTCCAGTCCCATCGAAGAAAGTAGGTTTGCAGTTCATGAAGTCCTTATAAGTGCATCCCTGCACTCTTTGATGGACTTCACCAAATCTAGAGTTGCCACCGCTCGCATCTCCAGAGTTCATTTGAGCCATGGCTGCCGTCACAGCTGTTTGAAACAACACTGGATCGAACTGCGGAGGAGGAGGTGGTGGAGGAGGGGTTTGAGTTGATGGTCTGCCTCTGTTTGGATGCTTGCGTGGAGGCATCTTTCACTGAAAGTTCATAGAAATGATAACAATAGTAAAAGTCTATTGCTAATATGATAAGGGTGTTTTATGGACTAAATCAACATAATCCAAAGATCAGAAAGAGAGTCATAGCAATAGAGTAGTTAACTGCCAATTCACTGGCATTAATGATGTAATACAAGTTCGTGAAAAGTGACCTAATAGTAGGTCTTACATCAAACCATAAGGAAAATGTTGGCAGTCTAGAGGCCTAATTAGAGTACTTTCAAAGCTGGAAATGTTTACAGACAAGTTCTCTACAGAGCATAGAAAGGAAAGGCTAGTCCTTAACAAAAG
The DNA here is from genome assembly GCF_002870075.4 of Lactuca sativa. Lineage (NCBI taxonomy): Eukaryota > Viridiplantae > Streptophyta > Magnoliopsida > Asterales > Asteraceae > Lactuca > Lactuca sativa. Next base: position 117,328,010 of record NC_056630.2, on the reverse strand, counting down.
GGTGAGGTAATTAGACATCTTCTACGGGCGACGGGTACTCGTTGGGCGGACCCTCAGATCAGCTAGTTGAAGCATAACTTCCTGGAGATGTCGTTCATGAGTTCTTTGACGTACTCTGAGTTCCCTAACTTCGGCTCGGGATGCAGCTAGTTGTTGTTGCAGAGCCTTGTTGGTCCTCTTTGTCCTAATCATAGCTTCTTCAAGTTGGCGTATGCGAACAGTGTTGAGATTCGAGTTGGTATCCACTTCTACAACTCGACCAATGGTTGCTTGACCCTGTTCGACATTCCTGGCAATCCTTCGGACCATGATGGGCAGAACTCGGTCCGTTGATCCTCCTTCGCTTATGTTGTAGAAACTTCGATCTCCATTGTAAGGTAAAGGTTGTCCCTGCTCCTCACTCCATCGGTTTAAGGATATTTCCCACATAGGAGTGGGACCTTGAAATGCCGGATGGGGGTTGGGGTTTAGAGCTTCATGGGGTAGGTTGTTAACTTCTGGCTCGAAGCTGGAGCTGTCCGAAAAGCCTTCAGCATGATGATCATCCAAAGGGATCGGGTGATCATCGTCTGACTCCTCATCGAGCCATCCTCCGTTGCCCTGGTTTGGATAATACGGATCGCTGGGATGGGAGAAGCCAGCCATGCTATCTATGCGAGAAAGGAGAAGAGAAAGGTTAATAGGCGTACTAATTTAGGATACTTATAAGATGAATCGTTATTAGTTGACCCAATACTTGCGTAGTGCATACCAATTACATGTAACCGAGGCAAGATAGTCCTTCGAATAAGCAACCCTAACTTCAGATCCCAATCAAACAAGAACAGGAAATGAAGCAAAGGCCACAGATTCTGAGTCTATAGCGCCCTAGTCACATGTAACCGTGGTGTATCCACTTAGCAACTATTTTCCTATCAGTAACGACCCTTTTAGTTATCACGTATGTAGTTAGTGGTATCCAGAATACTCCTATAGTATTCTTGTTCTAACGTTCTTGTGGTAGTGTTGGTAAGTTTTTAGACTTGTTGCAACACCACAATCACCCTTAGGCACATGCTAGTCACTCCTGGATAAATGTAGTTGATCAGGCTACATCCCCCCAAATGTGACCATATGTCTCTAAGCTTAATTGTGTTGTTCAACAATCTTAATACTTTTGTTTTGTTCTAGTATGATACTGACCCTTTTGTAGTAGTGAGTGTATATATATACTTAATTAAATCTTTTAGTATTTAGAAGTATATATTCTTGGTCAGAGTGTTTTAGTCCCGAAGTGTTTATAGTTCGTATATCTTTTATAGGTTGATATACTTGATTCATTATAAACAAAGCTCTGATACCAATCTGTCACACCCCAAAACCGATAACGGCGGAATATGTTTCGGGGTGGAGGACGTCATGTATAGTATCATCAAAATTGCATAATAGTAAAAACAAGAAGCAACAACCATTACATTTACATAGTGAGTTTAATTACGAGCGTGTTCTGTAAAGTTTCAATAGACACCAAAAATATAACAAAAATAAGAGATGGATCTTGTATGCTCCATCTTCTCCAAAATGCTGCACCTTTACCTGTCTATCTTTGACCTGAGGATACAAGTTATTTTGAAAACGAGTATTAGCATAAAGCTAGTGAGTTCATAAGAATTTAGTGAGATTGATGTATAAAATGTTTTAAAACTTATAGCATGAAAATCTGCAATTTACATTTATTAGTAGTAGAAAACCCTAGAAAATCCTATATTTTCCAGAAAGTACATCGTAAGTAAAAACCTTTAAGTTGCATGTAAGTTTTATCATTGAAAGTTGTTTGTTGTAAAGTATAGTAGTAAATCTCCAGTATGTAGTGTAGATAAGGAAAACTTATGCCTGTTGTCAGTAGTAGATAGATACTTACTTACTTCGGGATGTTAGCTTAGACTTTAGTCTTAGTGTTTTAGCGTGGAAATAAGTGTATTCCTTTTTATGTGACCAATAGTGTGAGAAATAGAGAGTCCGATGACCTTCCCAGTCATACGTAGTGTAGTGAAGTAGTGCCATCCCTGAGCCTAATCGGCTCGGACTGTAATTAACAGTCGGGATATAATAGTGTCTGCCCCGTATAGATCTATACATGTAGTCTCGCCTTCCTTCCGGAAAGCCCTGGTCACAGGATGTAAGCGCGATAGAGTGTCTTATAGCGGGATAGTGTGTTATGATCTGGATTGGTGTTTTCCCCTGTATTATAGAGTAGTTGTCTTCTGTGTAGTTCATAGAGCGTTCTCATATACATGTATCATCTTGTAATAGTAATAGTTATAGTGTGTATAGTAGTTGCAGTAACGAATAGTAGTAGCCTTAACTATACCTATTATAGTTAACTTAGTGTGTATGGTTCTCGACATTTATATGACAGAGGTATCGAATGAGATGAAAGCATTCATATCTAACACCAATATACATGATATATAACTAAGAAATCAACGACAGTCGGACGGATAACAAATACCCTAAGCCCACATCAAACAAGAACAGGAAATAAGGCGAGCTATCGGTCCTAACTCCTTCAAGTCTTACTTATATAAATATATTAATGTAGATATATTTTTATAAGAAAAATAATTTAAACACAGTTTGAAAATAATTTAATAACAATTTAACAAAAAGAATGCATTTAGATATTGAAAATAGTTTTGTTCTCAAAGCAGTTTTGAAAATGTAAATCTTTTGTAAAGCATAGTGATAAATTGTTGGATAAGGTGTCTAAGTCCATAACTATATCGGGCCAGTACTTGACCCGACCCGGCATGGTCCATTTGGGTTGCATGGCACCATGCAATTGGATAGACTAAATGAGAGTAATAACACTTGGAGATTATTAATATATTATAAGTTCTAATATATTAATAATATTATTTGATTAGTTTGATCAAGAATTAATTTAGAATTAATTAAGTGATCAAAGGATAACTAATTAAATATATGGGTTGATTATGTAAATCATTAATATATTGTATAGTGGGCTAAGAGGCTCCATGGATTATCAAGTTGGGTTCCACCCATAGGATGCTCCATGGGAGTTACAAACCCATGGGTCATGGAAATGAAGAGTCATGACACATTAGGGTTTACATGGTGTAACCCTAGATGTGTCAACACTATATAAGGATCCCATTCTCCACAAAATCGGTTACACATACTACACACATAAGAAACTAGAGGGCTTGGCCGATTTTAAGAAGTGTGTATTCTTTCAAAAGTCTTTCCAAGTGCATTTGGTGTTGTGTGAAGCATTTGAAGCATCACACTTGGGGTGCTAGGCTCACAAGGTTTCAAGGAACATAAGCAACAACAAGGTAAGTTATTCTATCTTTCATTCAAGTTAAAATTGTTCCCCATGTATGCTAGATAGGAATATAACCTTGGAAATTCAACTTTGCATGATAATTAGACAAACATAGATCCAAGGTTATTAGGGTTCCATGTACACTTAGGAAGTGTTAGAATGCTCAAAACCCATCAGTGGTATCAGAGCCTAGGCTAGTTTGTTTGTTATTTGTGCTAAAAAGTTGAAGAAAGTCGAAAAACTTGTTGTCTGACTGCTGGACTCATCGAGTCCATGGGGGGACTCGTCGAGTTCACTTGTATCTTCAACCTACTCGTCGAGTAGGTTAATGCACTCGGCGAGTAGGGTCGACAGAGTGCAGTTTTTCGACTTTAGTTGCTGGAAATGGATTAGAAACATTACCCTAAACTGTTTTGGTACTTGAAAACTTGTTTTAGTTGGTGTAATGTCTTGCTAATTCATTTACAACAACTAGTTATCAAAATTACAAAGTTTTCAGTGTAGTTTTGATTCATGAAAGTGCTTATGTTCATGTTCTTGATCTTATGATGTTTAGATGATCATAGGAATTATTTGTAACCTATGTGATAGTTTAATTTTTGATCATAATGTGTTTTAATGGAGTTCATAACTTGTCCTCAAGTTATGGAAAACCAAAAGTCACTTGAGTTAAAAACCATTAAAAGAACACAAGAGTTAGAAAAATGAAGAGTCTTCATTTTATTACTCTATTAAACTCATAAGTTACAAGAAATAAAAAGTTTTGAAAGTTTACAAAACTTGCCCTCAAGTTTTGGAACAAGTAAAGTCAAGTTAAAACTTTAGTTCCAACCCTTAGAATTTTAAAAGTTAAAATTCAACCCTTATACTTATATTATTATGATTTAATAATTATATATATATATATATATATATATATATATATATATATATATATATATATATATATATATATATATGTATAAGAACAAAGTCGTCTTACCGCTAGTACGCCTCATTCACGAAACCGGTCTATAAGGTGGGTATAAGGTTGTTGCCTATAAAATGGCAACTTAATGGGTGTCCACTCTCACCCACCGCTTGCTTGACCGGAGGAGGGTCGTTAGCCGAACGGGTAAGACAAGGACTTACAAATTCTCATTAAAAGTATGATGAATATTATAAAGTAACTAAATGTTTTATTAAATTCCCAATCTTATTTACTTTAGGGAAAATGTGAATAAGGTGCTAATCCATGAAATTACACTTTACACTTTGTGTAAGTCGTTGGTGGAGCGTGTGTGGTTAACCGGCACACTAACTTGGACTTAACAATGTAGGTAAAGGGTGACTTAAGGTTTATTATAGTATCGGTGGAGCATGTGTGGTTTACCGGCACATCGATTGAGTGATAAACTTTAAGGGTACCAAGTGATTTGCATGGTTACTTCACCCCTCGTTTTGCAATCCTCGGTATCCCAGTCACAAAACTTGGAGGGCACACTCGATATTGAAACATGCCTTTGAAAAGTTCATTGAATCTCAAAGAATCTAGGAATTTCTAAGAACCAATCAAAAAACCTAATATCTAATATTTCGGTTTTCGTGGTGGAAATTGGTGAATCGTCATTCACCTACCTTTCAAATATGTTATAGCTTGGATTACGGCATACCTCTTCCAAGTTATAATATATTGTGATTTGATCCTAGCCTTAATATTACATTTGGGTGATTTATTAAGGACTCTCCTAATATCTAAACTAATCTTGTCCATTTCTTTTAGATGTCTTCAAACAATGTTGCTTCTGGCTCTAACCCTAATAGCTCCTTTACCCTTATGAACTTGTGTGGGAAGGTCACTTTTGATGGATCCAACTTCAATGACTGGATCAGAAACATCAGGATGATTACCCGCTACGAGGACAAAGAATATGTCCTTGACAAGGAGTTTAAGGAGATTGATGAGACCACTGCAACTCCTTAGGAGATCGCTGACTTTCAGGCACATGAAAGGGATGCTACGAAAGTGGCATGCATCATGATGGCCACAATGACAGCGGAACTCCAAAAGTCTTATGAGGATTTCTACCCTTATGAAATGCACCGGGAATTGATGGAAAGATACCATCAAAGTGCACGACAAGAGAGGTATGAAATCATCTGCTCCATGATAACAGCCATGATGAAGGACGGGGAATCTGTCACGAGCCACATGCAGAAAATGCAAAGGTATGTGGATCGTTTGTTGAAGCTTAATGTGAACTTCCTTGAGGAGCTTGCAATAGATATCATTTTGCACTCCTTACCATCGTGCTATGATCAATTCCGCATGACATATCACATGAATAAGGAAGAGGTCACACTCAGCAAACTTCAGGGACTTCTCAAGACCGCAGAAATAGGTCTTAAGGGGAAGTCGGTTGTTAACACTCCTACTCCAAAGTCTACTCCGGTTTTGGCAATCGAGAAAAGTCGAGGGAAGAAGAGAAAGAGCTCTTCTAAGGGTACCAAGGCTCGGACCCTTGATGGCTCTTCTTCAAGTGGAACCAAGAAAGGGTTCATCACTCCTTCTTCTGACCCAAAAGAGGATGAATGCTTCTATTGCCATGAAAAATCACATTGGAAGCGGAACTGCCCAAAATACCAGCAAGATGTGAAGGATGGGAAAGTTAAACCCAACCATGTAGGTATTTACACTATCATTTCTAATAACTCACCCCATTCTAAATCTTGGGTCCTTGATACCGGTTGTGGTATTCATATTTTTTGTGACTTGCAGGGACTAAGAAGAAGTGAGAATGTGGAGCAAGGAAGAATAAACTTAATCATGGGGAATAGGAAAGCTTTACCTGTTACCAAGATTGGAGTTTATACTTTATCGCTAAGTAGTGGGTTTAATTTAGATTTGAATAAATGTTGTTATTCGCCAGGAATGGCAAGAAATATTATTTCCTTTCATGCTTTGTACAAACAAGGGTTTACCTTTTTGTTTAATAATGAAGTTGGTTCTATTGATGCTTTCTTTAATAATGTTCTTTATTTTAAAGCATTACCTTGTGATGGTGTGTATGAAGTTGTATCTGTTATAGATAACTTAGGAAATAATGTTTTGTGTATTGATTCTATTAATAATAATAACTTGGATAAAGCATCATTATGGCATTGTCGTTTTGGACATATAAGCAAGAAACACATAGGCCAACTCCAAAAGGATGGAGTCTTGGAGTCATTTGACCTAAAGTCAGATGATAGTTGCGAATCATGCTTACTTGGAAAGATGACAAAGTCACCCTTCACAGGTTCTTGTGAGAGGGGTGAAGGTTTGTTGGAACTTGTACACACGGATGTGTGTGGACCATTCAAACATGCCACAAGGGATGCTAATCGTTATTATTTGACTTTTACTGATGATTACAATAGATATGGATATGTCTACTTGATCAAGCATAAGTCAGAGACTTTCGAAAGGTTTAAGGAATTTAAACAGGAAGTCGAGAATCAATTGGGCAGGAACATTAAGATGCTTCGATCCGATCGTGGTGGTGAGTATCTTAGTTCAGAGTTCCTTGACTATCTAAGGGAATGTGGGATAGTCTCACAATTGACACCTCCCAGGACACCACAGTTGAATGGTGTGGCTGAGAGGCGTAATCGAACCTTGTTGGATATGGTTCATTCCATGATGAGTCGAGCTTCGCTACCAATCTCATTCTGGGGGTATGCCTTAGAGACTGCTGCCCATATCCTTAATCTAGTCCCTACAAAGAAAGTTGCCAAAACTCCTCACGAGATGTGGACTGGTAAAGTACCCAAACTAGACCACATCAAGATTTGGGGATGCGAGGCTTTTGTGAGACGCGAGACTCATGATAAGCTCGAACCCCGAAGCGAGAGGTGTATTTTCATCAGCTACCCACAGCAATCCTTTGGTTACCTCTTCTACAGACCTAGTGAAAATGTGGTCTTTGTATCTAGGAGGGCTTTCTTTAGAGAGAGAGAGTTCATAAGCCAAGGAAACAGTGGGAGGCAAGTTGATCTTGAAGAAATTCAAGAGTCAAGCGGTGAAGGAACTTCAAACCCTAGCACTCAACTTGAGGAGGAAACTCCTGTTGAGCCAATTGACAAGTCTGTACCTCTGAGGCGTTCCACAAGGGTTAGGAATGCTCCTGAGCATTACTATGGATTCCATATTACTACAGAAGGAGATACACTTATCAGTGATGAGACACTGATAGGTCTGGATGAACCTACCAGTTACGCGGAAGCCATGGCAGGCCCTGAGTTAGCCAAGTGGAAAGGGGCAATGGACAGCAAAATACAGTCCATGTATGACAATCAAGTTTGGAACTTGGTTGAGAATGTACCAGATCGTAAGACAGTAGGGTGCAAATGAGTCTTCAAGAACAAGACCGACATGGATGGTAAGGTACACACTTATAAGGCTAGACTGGTTGCAAAGGGCTTCTCTCAAATTCCTGGAGTGGACTATGATGAGACCTTTTCTCCAGTAGCCAAGATTAAGTCTATTCGGGTTCTGTTGGCCATAGCTGCATTTCATGACTATGAAATATGGAAAATGGATGTCAAAACCGCTTTCCTTAATGGAAAGTTGGCTGAAGATGTTTACATGAGTCAGCCAGAGGGTTTTGTCAGCAACAAGTACCCTAATAGAGTGTGTAAGCTTGAGAAATCCATTTATGGATTGAAGCAAGTACCTCGCAGATGGAATCTTTTCTTTGATGAAAAAGTCAAGGAATTTGGCTTTTCTAGGAGTGAAGATGAGTCTTGCGTGTATGTCAAGGCTAGTGGGAGTATAGTTAGCTTTTTGGTGTTGTATGTGGATGACATACTACTCATAGGAAATGACATCCCAACCCTGCAGGAAGTTAAGTCCTGGCTTGGGAAGTGTTTCTCTATGAAGGACCTAGGAGAAGTTACCTATATTCTAGGGATAAGGATCTTGAGAGATCGGAGTAAACGACTAATTGGACTTAGTCAGAGTACCTACTTGGATAAGGTGCTGAAGAGATTCAGCATGCAGGATTCCAAGAAAGGAGAGTTACCCATCCAGAGTAACATCAGATTGAGTAAGACACAAAGCCCTAGCACTGAGGCTGAGATAGCAGAAATGAATCGAATACCTTATGCTTCGGCTGTAGGATCAATCATGTATGCTATGACGTGTACTCGACCTGATGTAGCCTTTGCCCTGAGCATGGTTAGCAGGTATCAGGCGAACCCTGGCAAGGCACACTGGACTGCGGTAAAGAATATCCTCAAGTACCTACGGAGGACTAAGGACTGGGTCCTTACCCTCGGTGGGAGTGATGACTTGAGAGTTGTGGGGTATAGTGATGCTAGCTTTCAGACTGATAGGGATAATTTCCGTTCTCAGTCGGGCTGGATCTTTACCCTAAATGGAGGAGCAATTTCTTGGAAGAGTTCCAAGCAAGAGACAGTGGCTGATTCAACTTGTGAATCAGAGTATATTGCAGCTAGCGAGGCGGCAAAGGAGGCGATATGCCTGAAGAACTTCATTGGAGACCTTGGAGTTGTACCAGCTATAAAAGAGCCAATGGAAATTTTCTGTGATAGTGAAAGTGCTGTTGCCTTAGCCAAGGAACTAAGGGATCACGGGAGATCCAGACACATCGACAGAAAATACCATTTTATCAGACATCGAATAGAAGAAGGACTCCTCGTGGCAAAGAGGGTATCATCGGATGAGAACCCAGCAGATCCCCTCACGAAGGGACTGACTCGGGTTAAGCATCTCCAGCATGCTCGGAGCATAGGGCTGAAGGATGATATTAGATTTAGTAGTTAGATAACCCAGAAATTTGTAAAGTGTAATTGACATTAGATGATGAATAAAAGGTGTTTTATTTATGAGTAAAGTGTTGCTATCTCTTGTCGATCGTTTACTATATTTCTTTTGCATGTTTTGACTTCCAGAATAATTTTGTTTGGTATAACATATTATTCAAACCTCCACAGTCGGTCATATGTCGGAAGTAGGTATGAATCAAGACTGTCATGATTGGTTGCAGAGGTCTAAGGTGTTGGACAAGGCTACAACAATCATGAGTGCTCATAAGTTCTGAGCATTGGACACAACCCACGCTCACTGGAATCACTTCATGGAATTCTATCTCGAGTGATCGTGAGATGGTAATATCATATAAGTCTTCAAACCTAGAGATATGATTTGTTACTTACAAGTTGGTTATGCATTGATTGTACGAAAACGCATTGGTAACTCGATGTTATAAAACGTGCTTTTGTGTGTAATTCAATGAGTGGTAGAACAAACATATGAGTCGAAGTTTATCTGTTCCTTCTTGGATTAGAAGCTGATATCTGGGCCCCTCGATGATTTTATTTTGACCTATGTACCGGGCCCGGTTAGAACTAAGTTGATGTGTTCAATTAAATTCTTTGTCAAACAAATCGGAAATCGAGAAACAAACTGCTGGACAATAAGTAAGACATTGTTCCATGTATTTTTCCGGCTGATATCTAGAACGGAGGATTATATGATCCCTTATCTTAAATGGCGTACCATCATCTTCTCAGTTCCGAGAGACCTTGAAAGAGCTACGATTGCCGGTCGGTTCCTGAAGTACTGGAGTTATAGTTATTAGACTTATCCAAGTGGGAGACTATTGGATAAGGTGTCTAAGTCCATAACTATTTCGGGTCAGTACTTGACCCGACCCGGCATGGTCCATTTGGGTTGCATGGCACCATGCAATTGGATAGACTAAATGAGAGTAATAACACTTGGAGATTATTAATATATTATAAGTTCTAATATATTAATAATATTATTTGATTAGTTTGATCAAGAATTAATTTAGAATTAATTAAGTGATCAAAGGATAACTAATTAAATATATGGGTTGATTATGTAAATCATTCATATCTTGTATAGTGGGCTAAGAGGCTCCATGGATTATCAAGTTGGGTTCCACCCATAGGATGCTCCATGGGAGTTACAAACCCATGGGTCATGGAAATGAAGAGTCATGACACATTAGGGTTTACATGGTGTAACCCTAGATGTGTCAACACTATATAAGGATCCCATTCTCCACAAAATCGGTTACACATACTACACACATAAGAAACTAGAGGGCTTGGCCGATTTTAAGAAGTGTGTATTCTCTCAAAAGTCTTTCCAAGAGCATTTGGTGTTGTGTGAAGCATTTGAGGCATCACACTTGGGGTGCTAGGCTCACAAGGTTTCAAGGAACATAAGCAACAACAAGGTAAGTTATTCTATCTTTCATTCAAGTTAAAATTGTTCCCCATGTATGCTAGATAGGAATATAACCTTGGAAATTCAACTTTGCATGATAATTAGACAAACATAGATCCAAGGTTATTAGGGTTGCATGTACACTTAGGAAGTGTTAGAATGCTCAAAACCCATCATAAATCACATGTGACTTGTACTATGAATTGTAAATCACATGTGATTGATTTCCATAAATTGTACATTTGACTTGTATCCCCCCTAAAACATGTAAAAACAGTTGAAAAGATTCATTAAGGGGTATGAACTCACCTGAAATGAGTAAATCGGGTGAATGTGTCGGATGAGCGTTTGGTGTCAAGTAAGGACTTGTACACCCTTTATGACCCTAGCAACATATGAGATATATGTTTTACAAGTAATTAGTTACTAAGACTCTTATTTAAACATATAGACATTCAAATGTGATTAAAGGTCTTATGGTTGAGCGCTAGAAGATTAATGAGTTGTATGGAAGGAGTGTATGACCTCACTTTGGAGTTTACTCTCCTAAAACCCACCCTAAGTGAGTTTACGGTTAGGAAGCCACATCCCCATGAGTTTACGGCCGTAAACTCATGGGAGGAGTGTTTTTGAGTGATTTCCAGTCTCATGTGGTTCTAGAAATGGTTCTAGGGGGATTTTACAAGGCTATAGGGGTGTTTAAGGGTCCAAGAGTATACTCCATTGGAGTTTACGGCCCAAAGGCCACTCCTTGGGAGTTTACGGCCGTAAACCCCATGGTTTACGGTAGTAAACTCTTGTGCACCACCAAACTTTGATTACAAGGTCCTTGGCTCAATCCTAACATGTTCTAGTGAAGGTATAAGGCTCTTTAGGGGACTTAAACTCTCTTTTGACATGGTTTGGCGGAGTTTATGGTCTAAGCATATGCTTAGGCCGTAAACTCTAGTGTACCCCTCAAATGCTTGTGTTTAATTGTTCCAAACCCGAAATAGCAAGTCCTTTAGCCATATCTCAAGTCTAGGGGTGATTGGAAGTGTTTTGGGCATGATTTTACAAGGTTAGAGGGTGTTTACGGCCTAAGCATGTGCTTGGGCCGTAAACTCTCTTTTATGCCCTAAAAATTGTTGTTTTATGGTTTAAACACTCCTAGGCTAAATCCCAACTAGTTTCTATGCTTAAATGAAGGAAAATCGGGACATTTGGCACCATTTTAGGTGTTTACGGCCTAAGAAGGTTCTTAGGCCGTAAACTCCTTTTTGATGGCCATTTTGTGTGATTTTTGAGCTATTGCAACAAGGAATGATGTTTAGAACAAGTTAGGGTAGAAGATCTTACGTTTTGGAGGCGGATCTTGCGGTTTTGGAGTCGAAACCGAGCTAGAGAGAGAGAGAGAGAGAGAGAGAGAGAGTAGAGAGGGAGAGTGAAGCTAGAGTGGTAAAAGAGTTCTAGGAAGTGTTCCACCTTCTTTATATAAGTCTCGGGTGTTGCACCCGGTATACGACTACCCGATGCTAAAGCTTAACGAGTTTTAAACTTTTTACCCGGGTTAAATGGTCGTAATAAAATAATATTTTCCAGATAAATGGAAATGAAATTTACTAGTTTTATTTATTTTGTTATGACAATAATCACAATAAATATAAATAATTATAAATAAATAAATAAATAAACATTTATTTATTTGACGATCCTAAATTTTAACGGAACTTTTATAAAATGACATATTCCGTTAGTGGATACGGGTTAATATAACGGAATAAACTTTGGGTTGTCATAGAATCCAAGGAGATCTAGGCATAATACACTTAAGGGCTAGGGTTTGGGACAAGTAGGCTTCATCAACAACTCTTGAACAGGGACTTTATGCTCTTTTGGGTCATCATAACACTAGATCTGAGGTAGCAACCTCAGATCCAACCTACAAACTCAAGATAGCACTAGATATACTCCCAAAAATCCCACAATTGATAGATCTAGATGGATAACAGCTCAAATAATGAATCATTACCTCAAGAGAAGACTCTAACAGGATAATAAGCCAAAACCTTGCAAAGCCCCTTGCTCCAAGCCTCTTAATCTTCAAAGATCTCTTCCACAAACACTCATCCAAGGCCCAAATGCTCTCTAATTCACTCACAAACGAATATTAGGATTTCTGGACTTCAAGGGAGAGTAAAGAGGCTGGGGAGAGGGCATTATGTTCTTTATATAAGGCTCAACCCCCGGGATTAGGGTTTTCTCCACATAGCACCAACTCACCGAGTCTAGCCACCGACTTGCCGAGTCGGCCACTTAACACGCGATCAGAATCGCAACCCTACTCACCGATTCTACCCATGGACTCGCCGAGTTGACCATCCACATTTTCAATTTGAGCCCTGAACTTGCACTCCTAAACTTGGGATGTTACAAGACTGATTTGTAAATTGGGGACCTCCTAGGAAAGGAATTTTTGGAAGCAGGGTTCAAAAGGTAAAATTTGGATTTTAACTGAAAACAAAATTAGGAGGAGGGACTGAAGTTAGTCATTTGGATCAAAGTTCGGAAATGATCGGGATATACCTGATTTTCCTTCCCTCTCATTCTAATGGAACAGGAATCCCAAACCCTAAACCTATTCTTTCCTTTAGCCGCTGTGCGATACGAACCCCCCTCTAGCCGCCACCGCCGATCTCGGGTCCGATTGTCATCCCTCCACCTGCAACCTTACCGTCGGACGCCACCCAACATCCCTTGATGTCGATGTCATTGTTTGCAACCGCAAGAGTCGATGAAAATCGAAGATGGAAGCTTAGAACGTCGTCGGATGGTCCAGGAGCGATCAGGAACCTCTCAGTATGCCAGCAACACTTGATTTCTTCATTCTTCTCTTCGATTTCGACGTCGGGATCATTGTTGTCGCCGGCAACGACTTTTGGTCGCTACCCCCCAGCTTGTTTCAGCGTCGCTAGCCGCCTAGTCGGTGGCGGGAGCGGTGGTCTCGTGTCACGCAAAGATACGTGTTGCTGTTGAACCATGAAGTGTTATGAGATTGTTGCTGGCCGGAAATCGAGGAAAAGAACCACCATGGCCGCCTGCCATGGTGGTCGTCGCTACTGCCGCCTCCCGATGATGCTGTCGCCGCCGTGAGCCACTAAGCGGGTGGCTGGGGTGAACATCGCAAATCAGAAGCATGTATGTGTGGGTTTATTTCAATAGAGAAGTGTGTGGAAGTTTATTTGGCCAGAAAAGCCATCACCACCACCGTGAGGTGGTGGCTGCCACCATCTGCCACCGCTGACCACCCTATGGTGGTTGTGGGTGTGATTAGTTTAGTGTGTGAGTGTGTGTTTATTTTGGTAATTTTTTTGTAATTGTAAAATTTGGATTAATGAAAGAAAACCGAAAACCACCACCTTAGGGTGGTGGCTGCCGCCTCCTGCCGCCACCGAACCCCGTGTCGGGTGGCGATGTGCCTTGTCTCGATTGTGTTGATTCGTTTGGAGGGTTTGAAACCCTAATGGGCCCAAGGAAGCCCTAATGGGCCCAATAAGACTTAATGGGCTTAATAAAACCTTAATGGACCCTAATAAAACCCTAATAGGCTTAATTACATTCTAGTGGGCGTAGTAGGCCCAATAAAGCCCTAGTTGACCTAGAAGCCCAACAAGTTAATAAATGGGCTAGTCTTTAGGTTGGAAAACACTAATGCCAATTAAACCCTAATTTTGAGAATTAATCGGGACGCACACTGGAATTATTTAATAACTTGGAATATTAAATAATAATTATTGGCAAAGATTAATCTAAGTAATATTGGACTCAATGGATTAAGTCCTTAATGGGTTAAGTAAGAAACACTTAACCCTAATCGTCATTTTATGTGAAACCCTAGTTTCACTTGGGCCTTGAGTTGGGCCTTTCGACTGGGCTTTGGTAATTGATTTATTATTGGGCCATCCAAGGTTAATCAAATGGACTAGATTAATTAGTTGGGCTTTAGGGTAAGGCCCATATGAAGGATTGGGCCAATTTGGAGAATTGGGCTGTAGATGGACTATAGTTTGGGCCTAGATGGTTGTATGATAGTGGGCCCTTAGAATGAGACATGTTGGACTGGACTGAACAAGTAGGCCTTAAGGGAAGTCCATGTAGAGGTTTGGGCCCAATTTGGAAAGTTGGGCCATGTGTTGGGCTTTGATCCCTAGTTGACTTTAGGCTTATGGATTGGACCTTGGGCTTGGGAAAGCCTAGCTAGGGGTAATGTAGTAATTATCCAAAGTATGTATGTGTAGTTTTGTAGTGGAACCCAATTATTAATTGGGTGATGTTTTGAAATTGACAGATCGGGAATCGGTCATACAGCAGCTGGGGTTTAGTCTGTGGGACTTCAGCAGTGTGGGATTGTGTCTTCGGGGCTTCAGCAGTGTGAGGTGAGTCCTCTTCCAGTAGGAACGGGTCTAAGGCCACAATGCTGGCCCATTTAGATATTAGTAGTATCGGACTCTAGTCCGATGCCGGGCGGGGCCCAATGCAGTGGTTTAGTTTACATGTTATATGTTATATGTTATATGATATGTGTTTTAGTTTACATGTTAGATGTTAGCAGTCCCAGACTTCGGTCCGATGCAGTAGCTCAGTGTGCTTGATGTCTTCGTGATTCAAGCATGTCCTTGTGTTATGTGTTCTGGACTTCGGTCCGATGCAGTATGCAGTATATGTGTTCATGTTATATGCTATGATTATGCTATGCTATGTTCAGTCAGTTTTTGGACTTCGGTCAGATGCAGAGGGCAAGGCCCTGGTTAGTTCCGGACTTCGGTCTGATGCAGTTTCTGGACCTCGGTCTGATGCAAAGGGCAAGGCCCTGGTTAGTTCCGGACTCCGGTCCGATACAGTGGGCGAGGCCCATTATGTGCTTATGTCTTATTGTGTGGTATGTGGTAGTTTGGGGAGACTCACTAAGCTTCGTGCTTACAGTTTTCAGTTTATGTTTCAGGTACTCAGTTTTCAAAAGAAGAGCTCGGGAAGATTGTAGTGCACACACCATTTGTTTCAGCCTGGGATATTTAAAATATGATATGCTTGACAGTTGTTATAATGTTTTGAGATACATAGCTTATGATTTTTACATGAGGTTTATCGACTATGGTTTTTATTATTAAATTTAACAAAATTTTCAGACTGTGTTTTTGGGACGTTACAGATGCAGTCTTCGACTTTGATGAAATTCGCACATTGTATGTATATCCTAAAACTATAAATCACTTCAAGATCACCGACGACGTTATTCCGACTATTCGGGACTGTTTATGGGCTCAAAATGTTGTTTTTCGGTATTGGGCTGGCGCGCGAACTTTTCGGGAGGAATGATGCACTCTCTGAATTGGACGAAATACGCACATTGTATGTATATCCTAAAACTATAAATCACTTTGTGATCACCTACGACGTTATTACGACTATTCGGGACTATTTAGGGGCTCAAAATGTCGTTTTTCGGTTTTAAGCTGGCGCGCGAACTTTTCGGGTGGAATGATGTAGTCTCCGAATTAGACGAAATTCACACATTTTATGTATATCCTAAAACTATAAATCATTTTGTGATCACCGACGACATTATTTCGGCCATTCGGGACTGTTTAGGGGCTCAAAATGTTGTTTTTCGGTTTTGGGCTGGCACGCAAACTTTTCAGGTGGAATGATGCAGTCTCCAAATTGGACGAAATTCGCACACTGTATGTATATCGTAAAACTATAAATCACTTACTGATCGCCGAAGACGTTATTTCGACTATTCGGGACTGTTTAGGGGGTCAAAATGTCGTTTTTAGGTTTTGGGTTGGCACACGAACTTTTCGGGTGGAATGATGCAGTCTCCGGATTGGATGAAATTTGCACATTTTAGGTATATGCTAAAACTATGAATCAATTCTTGTTCAACGACGACGTTATTTAGGCCATTCAGGACTGTTTAGGGACTCAAAATGTTGTTTTCCGGTTTTGGGCTGGCGCACGAACTTTTCGGGTGGAATGATGCAGTCTCCAAATTTGATGATATTTACACATTGTATGTATATCCTAAAACTAAAGATCACTTCCTGATCACCGACGACGTTATTTCGGCTATTCGGGACTGTTTAGGGGCTCAAAATGTCGTTATTCGGTTTTGGGCTGCAACGCGAACTTTTCGGGTGGAATGATGCAGTCTCCGAATTTGACGAAATTCGCACATTGTATGTATATCCTAAAACTATAAATCACTTTGTGATCCCCGACGACGCTATTTCGACTATTTGGGACTGTTTAGGGGTTCAAAATATCGTTTTTCGGTTTTGGTCTGGCGCGCGAACTTTTCGGGTGGAAGGATGCAGTCTCCGAATTAGACGAAATTCGCACATTGTATGTATATCCTAAAACTATAAATCATTTTGTGATCACCTACGATGTTATTACGACTATTTGGGACTGTTTAGGGGCTCAAAATGTCGTTTTTCGGTTTTGGCCGCACGAACTTTTCGGGTGGAATGATGTAGTCTCCGAATCGGATGAAATTCGCTCATTGTATGTATATCCTAAAACTATAAATCCCTTTGTGATCATCGGCGATGTTATTTCGACTATCCGGGACTGTTTAAGGGCTCAAAATGTCGTTTGTCGGTTTTGGGCTGGCACGCGAACTTTTCGGGTGGAATGATGCAGTCTCCGAATTTGACGAAATTCGCACATTGTATGTATATCCTAAAACTATAAATCACTTAGTGATCACCGACGATGTTATTTCAACTATTCCGGACTGTTTAGCGGCTCAAAATGTCGTTTTTCGGTTTTGGGCTGGCGCGCACACGTATCTGGTGCAATGATGCAGTCTCCGAATTGGACAAAATTCGCACATTGTATGTATATCCTAAAACTATACATCACTTCCTGATCAGCGACGATGTTATTTCGGCCATTCGGGACTGTTTAGGGCTCAAAATGTCATTATTCGGTTTCGGGCTGCCGGGCGAACTTTTCGGGTGGAATGATGCAGTCTCCAAATTTAACGGAATTCAATCATTGTATGTATATCCTAAAACTATAAATCACTTCAAGATCAGCGACGACGTTATTTCGGCCATTCGGGACTGTTTAGGGGCTCAAAATGTCGTTATTCGGTTTCGGGCTGGCGCACGAACTTTTCAGGTGGAATGATGCATTCTTCGAATTTTACAAAATTCGCACATTGTATGAATATCCTAGAACTATAAATCACTTGTGATCACCGACGACGTTATTTCGGCCATTCGGGTCTATTTAGGGCTCAAAATGTAGTTTTTCGGTTTGGTGCTGGCGCGCGAACTTTACGGGTCGAATGATGCAGTCTCCGAATTTCACAAAATTCGCACATTGTATGTATATCCTAAAACTATATATCACTTTGTGATCACCGACGACGTTATTTCGACTATTCGGGACTGTTTAGGGGCTCAAAATGTCGTTTTTCGGTTTTGGGCTGGCGTGCCAACTTTTTCGGGTATAATGATACTGTCTCCGAATTCGACGAAATTCGCACATTGTATATATATATGCTAAAACTATAAATCCCGTTGGGATCACCACGATGTTATTTCGGCCATTCAGGATTGTTCAGGGGCTCAAAATGTCGTTTCTCGGTTTTGGGCTGGCGCGCGAACTTTTCGGGTGGAATGATACAGTCTCTGAATTGGACGAAATTCACACATTATATGTATATCCTAGAACTATAAATCACCTTGTGATCGCAGAAGATGTTATTTCGACTATTCGAGACTGTTTAGGGGCTCAAAATGTCGTTTTTTAGTTTTGGGTTAGCGGGCGAACTTTTCGGGTGCAATGATGCAGTCTCCGAATTAGACGAAATTCGCACATTGTGTGTATATCCTAAAACTATAAATCACTTCGTGATCAACGACAACTTTATTTCGACTATTCGGGACTGTTTAGTGGCTCAAATGTCGTTTTTTGGTTTTGGGCTGGCGCGCGAACTTTTCGGGTGGAATGCTGCTCTCTCCGAATTGGACGAAATTCGCACATTGTAGGTATATTCTAAAACTATAAGTCACTACGCGATCACCGGCGACGTTATTTCGGTCATTCGGGACTGTATAGGGGCTCAAAATCTCGTTTTTCAGTTTTGGGCTGGCGCACGAACTTTTCCGGTGGAACGATGCAGTCTCCGAATTGGTCGAAATTCAAACATTATGAGTATATCCTAAAACTATAAATCAATTTGTGATCACCAATGACGTTGTATCGAATATTCGAGACTGTTTGGGGGCTCAAAGTGCCGTTTTTCGGTTTTGGGCTGGCGCGCGAACTTTTCGGGAGGAATGATGCAGTCTCCGAATTGGACGAAATTCGCACATTGTATGCATATCCTAAAACTATAAATCACTATGTAATCACCTACGACGTTATTACAACTATTCGGGACTGTTTAGAGGCTCAAAATGTCGTTTTTCGGTTTTGGGCTGGCGCGCGAACTTTTCGGGTGGGATGATGTGGTGTCCGAATTAGACGAAATGCACACATTTTATGTATATCCTAAATCTATAAATCACTTCGTGATCACCGACGACGTTATTTCGGCCATTCGGGACTATTTAGTGGCTCAAAATGTTGTTTTTCGGTTTTGTGCTGGCGCGCGAACTTTTCGAGTGGAATGATGCAGTCTCCGAATTTGACGAAATTCACACATTGTATGCATATCCTAAAACTATAAATCACTTTGTGATCACCGACGACGTTATTACGACTATTCGGGACTGTTTAGGGGATCAAAATGTCGTTTTTCGGTTTTGGGATGGCGCGCGAACTTTTCGGGTGGAATGATGCAGTCTCCGAATTTGACGAAATTCGCACATTGTATGTATATCCTAAAACTATAAATCACTTAGTGATCATCGATGATGTTATTTCAACTATTCTGGACTATTTAGCGGCTCAAAATGTTGTTTTTCAGTTTATGGGCTGGCGCGCACACTTTTCTGGTGGAATGATGCAGTCTCCGAATTGGACGAAATTCTCACATTGTATGTATATCCTGAAACTATACATCACTTCCTGATCACCGACGACATTATTTCGGCGATTCGGGACTGTTTAGGGCTCAAAATGTCGTTATTCGGTTTTGGGCTGCCACGCGAACTTTTCGGGTGGAATGATGCAGTCTCCGAATTTGCCGAAATTCACACATTTTATGTATATCCTAAAACTATAGATCACTTCAAGATCAGTGACGACGTTATTTCGGCCATTCGGGACTGTTTAGGGGCTCAAAATATCGTTATTCGGTGTTGGGCTGGCGCACGAACTTTTTACGTGGAATGATGAAATTCTCCGAATTTGATGAAATTCACACATTGTATGAATATCCTAAAACTATAAATCACTTTGTGATCATCGACGACGTTATTTTGACTACTCGTGACTGTTTAGGGGCTCAACATTTCGTTTTTCGGTTTTGGGCTGGCGCGCGAACTTTTCGGGTGGAATGATGCAGTCTCCGAATTGGACGAAATTCGCACATTGTATGTATATACTAAAACTATAAATCACCTTGTGATCACCGACGACGTTATTTCGACCATTTGGGACTGTTTAGGAGCTCAAAATATCGTTTTTCGGTTTTGGGCTGGCGCGTGAACTTTTCGGATAGAATGGTGCAGTCTCCGAATGGGACGAAATTCACACATTGTATGTATATCCTAAAACTATAAATCCCTTTGTGATCACTGGAGATGTTATTTCGACTATTCGAGACTGTTTAGGGGCTCAAAATGTCGTTTTTCAGTTTTGGGTAGCACGCAAACTTTACGGGTGGAATGATGCAGTCTACGAATTGGTCGAAATTCGCACATTGTATGTATCTCCTAAAACTATAAATCACTTCATGATCATTGGCGACGTTATTCTGACTATTCGGGACTGTTTAGATGATCAAAATGTCGTTTTTCGGTTTTGGGCTAACGTGTGAACTTTTTGGGTGGAATGATGCAGTCTCCGAATTGGACGAAATTCGCAAATTGTATGTATATCCTTAAACTGTAAATCACATCGTGATCACCGACGACATTATTTCGACTATTCGGGGCTGCTTAGGGTCTCAAAATGTTGTTTTTCGGTTTTGGGCTGGCGCACAAAATTTTCGGGTGGAATGATGTAGTTTCCGAATTGGACAAAATTCACACATTTTACGTACATCTTAAAACTAAAAATCACTTTGTGATCACCAACGACATTATTTCGACTATTCGAGACTTTTTAGTGGCTCAAAATGTCGTTTTTCGGTTTTGGGCTGACCCGCGAACTTTTCGGGTCGAATGATGTAGTCTCCAAATTGAACAAAATTCGCGCATTGTATGTATATCCTAAAACTATAAATCACTTTGTGATTACCGACGATGTTATTTCGACTATTTGGTATTGTTTAGGGGATCAAAATGTCGTTTTTCGGTTTTGGGCTGGCTTCGAACTTTTCTGGTAAAATGATGCAGTCTTTGAATTGGACAAAATTAGCACATTGTATATATATATATCCTATAACTATATATCACATTGTGATCACCGACGACATTATTTCGGCCATTCGGGACTGTTTAGGGGCTCAAAATGTCATTATTTGGTTTTGGGCCAGCGCGCGAACTTTTCGAGTGGAACGATGCAGTCTCCGAATTTGACGAAATTCGCACATTGTATGTGTATTATAAAACAAAAAATCACTTCGTGATGACCGACGACGTTATTTCGACTATTCGGGACCGTTTAGGGGCTCAAAATTTCGTTTTTCGGTTTTGGGCTGGGGGCGAACTTTTTTGAGTGTAATGATGCAGTCTCCGAATTGGACAAAATTCGCACTTTGTATGTATATGCTAAAACTATAAATCACTTTCTGATCACCGACGACGTTATTTCGAACATTTGGGACTGTTTGGGGACTCAAATGTCGTTTTCCGGTTTTGGGCTGGCGCGCGAACTTTTCAGGTGGAATGATGCAGTCTCCGAATTGGACGAAATTCGCACATTGTATGTATAAACTCAAACTATGAATCACTTCATGATCACCGACGACGTTATTTTGGCCATTCGGGAATGTTTAGGGGCTCAAAATGTCGTTTTTTCGGTTTTGGGCTGACGCGCGAACTTTTCTGGTGGAATGATGCAGTCTCCGAATTGGATGAAATTCGCACATGGTATGTATATGCTAAAACTATAAATCACTTTGTGATCACCGAGGACGTTATATCGGCCATTCGGGATTGTTTAGGGGCTCAAAATGTTGTTTCCCGGTGTTGGGCTGGCGCACGAACTTTTCGGGTGGAATGATGTTGTCTCCGAATTGGACGAAATTCACACATTGTATGTATATCCTAAAACTATAAATCACTTTGTGATCACCAACAACGTTATTTCGACTATTCGAGACTGTTTAGGGGCTCAAAATGTCGTTTTTCGGTTTTGGGCTGGCGCGCGAACTTTTTGGGTGGAATGATGCAGTCTCCGAATTGGACGAAATTCGCACATTGTAAGTATATATCCTAAACCTATAAATCACCTCATGATCACCGACGACGTTATTTCTACTATTCGGGACTTTTTGGGGGCTCAAAATGTCGTTATTCGGTTTTGGGTTGGCGCGCGAACTTTTCGGGTGGAATGATGCATTCTCTGAATTGGACGAAATTCGCACATTGTATATATATATATATATATATCCTAAAACTATAAATCACTTCATTTTCACCGACGACGTTATTTCGACTATTCAGGATTGTTTAGCGGCTCAAAATGTTGTTTTTCGGTTTTGGGCTGGCGTGCGAACTTTTCGGGTGGAATGATGTAGGCTCCGAATTGGACGAAATTTACACATTATACGTATATCCTAAAACTAAAAATCACTTAGTGATCATCGACGACGTTATTTCGACAATTCGGGATGGTTTAGGGCTCAAAATGTCGTTTTTCGGTTTTGGGCTGGCGCGCGAACTTTTTGGGTGGAATGATGCAGTCTCCGAATTGGACAAAATTCACACATTGTATGTATATCCTAAAAATATAAATCACTTTGTGATCATCGACGACGTTATTGCGACTATTCGAGACTGTTTACGGGCTCAAAATTTCGTTTTTCTGTTTTGGGCTAGCCCACGAACTTTTCGGGTGGAATGATGCAGTCTATGAATTTGACAAAATTCGCACATTGTATGTATATCCTAAAACTATAAATCACTTTGTGATCACCGACGTCGTTATTTCGACTCTTCGAGACTGTTTAGGTTCTCAAAATGTCGTTTTTCGGTTTCGGGAAGGCGCGAACTTTTCGTGTTGAATGATGCAGTCTACAAATTGGACGAAATTCGCACATTGTATGTATATCCTAAATTTATAAATCACTTTGTGATCACCGACGATGTTTTTTCGGCCATCCGGGACAGTTTATGGGCTCAAAATGTCGTTATTCGGTTTGGGGCTGGCGCGCGAACTTTTCGGGTGGAATGATGCAGTCTCCGAATTTGATGAAATTCACACATTGTATGTATATCCTAAAACTATTAATCACTTCTTGATCACTAACGATGTTATTTCGACTATTCGGGACTGTTTAGGGGCTCAAAATGTAATCTTTCGGTTTTGGGCTGGCGCACGAACTTTTCGAGTGGAATGATGAAGTCTTTGAATTGGACGAAATTCGCACATTGTATGTATATGCTAAAACTATAAATAACTTCGTGATCACCGATGACGTTATTTCGGCCATTCTGGACTGTTTAGGGGCTCAAGATGTCGTTTTTCGGTTTTTGGCTGGCACGCGAACTTTTCGAGTGGAATGATGCAGTCTTCAAATTGGACGAAATTCGCACATTGTATGTATATCCTAAAACTATAAGTCACTTTGTGATCACCGACGATGTTATTTCGACTATTCGGGACTGTTTAGGGGCTCAAAATATCGGTTTTCGATTTTGGGCTGGCGCGCGAACTTTTCGTGTGGAATGATGCAGTTTCTGAATTTGACGAAATTTGCACATTGTATGTATATCCTAAAACTATTCTTCTTGGTCAGGCGGGTCAAATGCACCACAATTTTTGAGAAATCTTGAATGAATCACCGATAGTACCCTGCCAGACTGAAGAAGCTACGAATCTTAGACGCATTCTTTGGTACTTCCCACCGCATCACTGCCTCAATCTTGGATGAATTAACCAAAATACCCTCTTGGTTGATGATGCGCCCGAAAAAATGCACCTCTCGTAACCAGAAATCATACTTCGAGAACTTGGCATAAAGCCTTTCCATCCTCAATGTCTCCAATACCTCCCTTAGATGTTGCTCGTGCTGCTCCTTGGTCTTAGAATAGACCAAGATATCATCAATAAAAATGATCACCAAACAATCCAACATCGGCTTACACACCCTATTTATGAGATCCATGAATGCTGCTAGGGCATGGTGAGCCCAAATAGCATCACCACAAACTCGTAGTGCCCATACCAGGTCCTAAAAGCTGTCTTCGGTATAACCTCATGTCGAATTCTCATCTAATGGTACTCCGACCGAAGATCAATCTTGGAATACCAAGATGCACCTTGTAGCTGATCGAACAAATCATCGATCCTCGGGAGCGGATAATGGTTTTTCACCGTTAACTTGTTCAGCTCCCGATAATCAACACACATCCTGTGTGACCCCTCCTTCTATTTCATGAACATGATCGGTGCTCCCCATGGGGAATTGCTCGGATAAGTGAACCATTGGTCTAGCAGCTCCAGAAGTTGTGTAGATAGCTCTTGCATCTCAGGCGGAGCTAGCTGGTATGGTGCCTTAGCTATCGGAGCGGCACGGGGCACCAAATCAATGTGAAACTCTACTTTCCTCTCCGGAGGCACCCCAGGCAACTCTTTGGGAAAGACATCCCGGTAATCATGTACAACCAATACACTTCCCAAATCTGTCGGGGCCTCAACCCTCGTATCCGAGACATATACCAAGAATTCTGAACAACCCTGATGAAGAAGTCTCCTAGCCCTCGCACCTGAACAGAGGGTTGGCCCCTGCGAGACCCTCTCTCCATGAATAACCAATTCTCCCCACCTGGGATTCAAACTCTCCCTAGCTGGCGCTCGTAGTCTATCATGGCCCCATTGGCCCCCAACTAGTCCATCTCGACAATCACATTCAGCCCTCGTAACGGTATCGGAACCAAATCAACACGAAATCTCTCCCCAAACACATTCAAGACACAGCCCCGATATACCCTCGCAGCACTCATGGTGTGGTCATCATAGATCTCAACCTCCAGCAAGGAATCCAAAGTCCCCGGAGCATCCCAGAACTTCTTGCTAAGCGCAAGAGATACGAATGATCGGGTAGCTCCCAAATCTAAAAGAACATGGGCTGACATACCATTGACCAAAAGGTCCCTATACAAGAGCACATATATACACATAAGCAATACTAATCAATATCAAGCAGCAAAAATAAAATATGTACCAGCCATAACATCTGGCACTATCCGAGCCTCCTGGGTAGTCAACTAGAATGCACAGCTCTTCACTGTAGGAGTATGCACCTTAGCAGGGCGGCTATCAATGATCCTCATCGTGGCGGGCACAGACCCCGCCACCGCTCCTCCTCCTCCCCGCAACCTCGGACAATCGGTCTTTTTATGGTCAATCTGGTTGCAGTGAAAACAAATCAAGCCCTTCTTGGGGTAGTCCTTGCTCATGTGGCCCGGGTGGCAAAATGCGTAACATCCCGAGCCCGCTGCTCGGCAGGCCCCACTGTGCGGCTTATTGCACTTGGCACATAGGCCACGGCCCTGCTGGCCCTACCAGAAGAATACGAGGCCTTAGGCTTTTTAGCCTGACATGCAGCTGCCTGAACCTGCTCCGACTTTCACTTATTGCGAAGCTCTAACTCCATCTCCCACTCTCGGGCCTTCTTCACCATCTCATTTAAGGTCTTGCACCCTGTAAACTCAATAACTCCTGGATATCATTCCTCGGCATGGAATGATACCTCGTCCTCCTCATATCCTCATCCACAACATACTGCGGGATCAACAGTCCTCATTCCCAAAACTTGGCGGTGATCTCTGCCACAGTCTTAGTGGTCTGCTATAGCCCCTAAAACTTCGTCTGACAAACTTTGTACATGTCATCTCAGCTACACCGGCTGCTCCCACCGGGCTAGTCACCTCCTCCCACCAATCCATGGCTCGGTCCTTCAGCATACGCGAGGCAAACCCCACCTTTTCCATATCAGGGCAAAATCTCGTGCGCTAGCCTTTCTCCATGTCTGCCACCCAACGTCGACTAGCTATCGGGTCCTTGACCCCAAAGAACTCAGGCGCTCCACACGCCTTGAACACCCTGAATGAGGGATTTCGGGCCCCGAACTGGCCCGCAAGAATCTCGGCTCGGAAGTACATGAGCCGCTCTTCCATGATCTCCATTATCCCTTCCTTGACCATCCCAAAAATCACTAGGGTAGCATCAAGGATGCCCCTCATAACCTCGGCTGCAATAAGCTCGCGCAACCTCTCATCAATGAGCTCAGTACCACTGCCCGATCCATATCCGGATTCTGATCCTTATCCCCCAGCTCCATGTCGTGTCACCACCATACTACACGGCAATACCATAAAACATAATGATCAGGATGTCCATAAAGGGGATCCTTCCACACCGGTTCTCCTTAGCGCTTCCAGATCTAACATTGGTTCGGGTAGAGGTCATGTGCTTTCAGTAGTACGGGCCCAATACTACCTTCCACACCTACGTGTACCTTCCCCAAGGCTCTACCTGATAAATCTAATTCATCCAAAAACAAAACATATCTCACAGGCTACAATATAGCTCAAATCCTAGGCTATCCTAAGATTTGCTCCATCCATATCAAACCAGATCTCAATCATAACAGGTTTCCTTATGTATGAAAATTATACACAAAACAGGATCAAATAGTATTTCGAATAATAGTGTAACAACCCATTATTTTCAGGTCAATGAAAGTCAATAAAAGTCAGACTTGCTAAATAAAAGCCAAATTATTAATTTATTAAACTGATAAGGCTTAAATATGATTTAATATATGGAAATTAGTCTATTATATAAGTGTTTTAAATATTAGGGATTTAAAACACCTTGGCCGAAATCATCAAAAATGAATTCATGCGAATATAAATCATCCCCACCAAAAACCCTCGCAAGGCCCCACTTCGGACCGCAAACCCTCACCGAAATCTCTTTTGTTGACCAAAAACTCAACCTCGGTTGAACCTTAAGCACCGAAAACTGCCTTGTTCTCGATGGGATTTAGACCGAAATCACCTTGATTCCGGTGGATCTTAGACCAAAAACCTCTTCTATATATACGTGTTCAACCATGAATACAATTCATTTCTCAACTTTCCAAACCGTAAACACTCCCTTTTGCTCTCAAGTATCATCCGAAAACCTTCAAATCTTCAACCGAAATCATCATCCTACCTTCAAATCTTCATAAATTCACCAAGAACACCAAGAACAATCTTCAAATCATCAAGCACACCGAAAACACCCAAACTTACACCGAAAACGCTTAGAACTCCTTCAAATAATTCCTAAGGATTTTTTGTAATTATTTCTTACATTATTAAGTGTTTTCTAACACTTTAAATCATTATTTATTATTTAAATTAATATCTTATTAATTTAAATATGAGATCGTGTATAATTATTATTAGGATACGACTACGCACACGGGTTCTAACCCGAGGATCACCGCTACCACTTCGTATCCTAGAGAGAAAATGCATTCGAGGTAAGTTCATACACCTACGTTTTCACAAATTTTCCTTTTTATAGGGGGGGTGGAATAAAAGTACAACACAATTAATTTTTGTGTGAACATTCAAATGATGTCAAACGTTTTCAAATTATTTTAGATTGTTTCAAGTTATTCTAAATTAATTCAACTGTTTCAACTATTGTTTTTACCAAAACATATTTATACGTATATATATAAATGAGATTCAACAGACTTAGGACTGGTGTTTTGCCTTAACTCCTGTTCCTTGTTTGGTTGTGGGCTTAGGGTAAATTCACTTGTCCGACTGTCTTTTTAATTTCAATTATGTGTGCCCTATATATATATATATATATATATATATATATATATATATATATATATATATATATATACACATGTTATTTGTCTTAACTCCTGTTCCTTATTTGGTTCTGGGCTTAGGGTAAATTCACTTGTCCGACTGTCTTTTTAATTTCCATTATGTGTGCCCTATATATATATATATATATATATATATATATATATATATATACACACACACACACACACATGTACATATAAAACTTTAAACCTTTGTGACATACTGAGCAAAGGAAAAGTTTCAGAAGTATTCACATTACCAACGGAAGATACTTATAAACTATAATAGGTATAGTTTATGTACCACTTAAAACATTGTTACTAAATTCAGAGATACAATACAAACGAACATATGAACTATAATTGGTATAGTTTACGGAATGTACGCACTACTTTTACTAAGTTCATATTTCACTACAGTAACAAACATATAAACTATATTAGGTATATTTTATGGAACATACATAAAGTTATTCATTACAAAGAGATTTTCCTTTATTCTACACATAATCATCAGTATAGCTTTTTGAGACACACCTCAAGTACTTACCTAAGTACCAAACAAGCCCTGGAATTATAACCAGAGTCTCCTGGAGGGAGAGCGTGAATTTGTGTATATATCTATACGGGACTGGCAATCCCGCACCTTAAATGTTAGCTACAGTTACGGTGACAAATGTCATAACTATTTTGACGTCTAAAGAACGTCGTTTCACGACATCATAGGTCATCAAGTATGGTTATAATAACTCACAATTTGGTATTGAACAATACGATTAGTGTAAGAATACATAAACAATTTCAAGTAGCTTTATTAAATGATAGAACTACAATATAGTATTTTACACTACATGTGGTGGAATCCAGGCACATACATTTACAGAGTTTTCATACAAGTATACTACATAATACCATTTTCCAGTACATAGAAACTTACATTTCAGAGAAACATATATTTTCACTTAGTTTTATTTTATAATAAGACTATAAATCACTATTAATTGAGTACAACAATTCTTATGCATTTTTGTCTTATGGCATTAAGACTACAATACATTTACAACATAAAATATAGGATTTTATGGGAGAGCATACTAACATTTTCAAAGAACAAAGACAAGCTTTCCATTTCAAAACCTACTTATGAACTTACCAACTTAAATGTTGATACACTTTCAAAATCACTTGTATTCACAGGGAACCAGTAGACAGGTACACTACAGGTTTTTGAGAAGATGGACCATTCATGGTGTCAAATCTATATTTTTTTATACATTTTGATGTTATACAAACAATGTTGCAAACATAATGTAAACAATATGTTATCAATGCAATGGTTGTTACTTTGATTTCTATTATTCAATTGTTGTGATACTGTACATGACGTCTTCCACCCCCGAACGTTTCCGCCGTTCCGGTTTGGGGGTATGACTAACAAACTCTACCCGAAGACCACAACCAGACAAGGAACATGAAATAAGGCCAAATCAATCATTCTAAGGCTATAAAACCCTAACCGTATACAATTTTGAAAGCATACACATAGCAAGATTCATACGATTATCATAATCCAAATATCAGTATAACATGGCTAACATATTGGGGAACTACTTACTTGGGCTCGGCCAATCACGCGCATTGTACTCTCCCTTTTTTTCATTTTAAGAAGTTGTTAGCTTTTGATTTTTTTTCAAAACAATTTTACTATTTCCTTAGTTTGAGTCCTGAAACTTCTGAGAGTGTGCTCGAATCCCTCAAACCAAGGCTCTGATATCAACTTGTAATGACCCAAATTTCCAAATAAAATTTTCATTTTTAATTAATCAAAACATTCCCATAAAATATGAAACCTCAATGGCAATTGGTTTCAAAATTCATAAAATCAACATTTTATTTCAAATATCAGAGTGTCCCCAAGTGAAATGTCAGAGAGTGCATGCCACGACATCAAACCTTGCCCTTGCCCTTAGGCTTTGAAGTACCTGAAACAAATCAACAAACTGTAAGCTAATGCTTAGTGAGTTCCCAAAAGCATACCCCCACACAATCCACATAATTACATAATCCATATTAGCTATAGAAGCTACATAAACCACATAAGCCATGCATACAAACATATAAGGATGTCGTGGGCTCCTCCCAGGGTCTTATACCTACTTTCCATGGGCTCCTCCACATGGTCTTTATCTAGGAATGCCATGGGCTCCCCCACATGGTCTTATATCCAACTGTCATGAGTTCTCCTCGGGGTCTTCCATGCAAATAAAATAATAGTCACTAGCATATCATATATCACAAAAATATCTATCATACTACATAACTCATACATAAACATATAGGGATTCCATGGACTCCCTTCAAGGTCTTACTCCTATGTGTCATTGTCTCCCCCACATGGTCTTAACTACTTGCCATGGGCTCCCCCACATGGTCTTTACCTAGGAATGTCATGGTGTAACAAACCAAATTTCACGTCAAAAAATTTCATTTTTTATTTAATTGATTTGCAAAATGTTTGTAAGTAACAATGTGAAATCATATCATCTCATAAACAATGTATCATGTCTGAAAACCCAAATACTGAAAATAATATCATGTCAGAGTACAATCCCAGAATATCTCATAATGCGGAAGATAATGAGAGTGTGTATGATGTGCAGCTACCGTGCCAGCTCCTTCCCCTTTGCTGAAGAGATACCTGAAACTAAAACTGTAAACCGTAAGCACGAAGCTCAGTGAGTTCCCCCATCATACCACATACCATACAATCATATAACATACATACTGCCGAGCAATTCTGGGGTGCTCAACTTACCTGGTACGGCCATTCTGGGGTGCCGACCTACCCGGTACGACCATATTGGGGTGCCGACCTACCCGTATCAAGCCATTTTGGGGTGCTGACCTACCCGTGTCAAGCCATTCTGGGGTGCTGACCTACCCTTCGGTCCTAACAACCGAACCTCGAGGACTATTCCAACCCCTACTGCTACTATCACATATATCATAACATAAACATATTGTCAGACATATATGGGGTGTCTGACCTACCGTTCGGTCCTAACAACCGAACTTAGGGACTATTCCCCTCCTACTACCACTATCACATATAACATATCATGTCAGCATATAAACATCTCATACTGTCAGACATATCTGGGGTGCCTGACCTACCCTTCGATCCTAACAACCGAACTCTACTAATATCACATCTAACATAACATGCCAGCATATAACTTATCAGGTAGTAGCAAACCTAGATGATATCACAAAGACAATCATCTAACATACAACTCCTACTAGTGGGCCGACATTGTGGACGTAGACCCACCGCTACTGGAAGGTAACTCACGTCGTAAGGCTGACTGCTGAAAAGCTGATCTGCGGATGTCTGACTGCTGCTCCGGTAGTCCTCCGACTATAATTCCCATAAAACACTTAGTCAGACACCGGTAACTGTTCTTAGGGTAAAATGACTATTTTACCCCTAACCAAGTCAAAGTCAAAGTCAAAGTCAACTTCCAGTTAACCTGACTCGCCGAATTGGGCCTCCAACTCGTCGAGTCCCTACCATTCATCTGTCCTTCTTCATACATCTACTCGTCGAGTTTAGCAATGACTCGACGAGTTCTCCTTCTAAAACAACCTCGAATGAACCTTCATCCAACTCGCCGAGTTGTATGAACAACTCGTCGAGTTCATCCTCTTCTACAAACAAGTCTTGTCCTTAACTCGCCGAGTTGTATGAACAACTCGTCGAGTTCATGTTCAAAAGTTGGGAGATTGCCTTGGACTCACCGAGTCTGCTCATGCACTCGTCGAGTCCTATGAAATCCGGGTCTATGGCTAAGTCCAATGCGTTGGGTCACTCCCCCGAACCCTTCTAAGACCATTCTAACACTCACTGGGTTCCTCTGAACCCTAACAGGAAAAGGGAAGTCAAGCCTCGGACTCGCCGAGTCCCAAGAACAACTCGCCGAGTCGAGGTTGTCCAAGTCTCATTTCTCGATTTATGATGTACAACACTTGTCCAAATGATAGATCTAGGCTCCTAAGATCGATCTAGCACGTAAAGTTATGAACTTTACGTGCATGCATGGGATTATGAGATAAAAAGACCCTAAAAGAAGATCTTGAGTTGCATGGGGCTTTCCATGGGTGCAAAGGCAGTCCATTTCTGCCTTTTAACCCTTTAATGAGCCTGGATCTGAAACTTAACCCCCACCATGCTTGCAATCATGGTTGGTCACCAAGAATAACTTATAAAAGCCCTAAATCTCCCTAAAAGGGGATCTAATACAAGAAGGAGAAAGGTGTCGACTTTATACCTTCCAAGAACTGTAGATGATGCACAAGTTTGACTCCTCTGACCAACCTCTTGGTTCCTCAAGATTCTCCTTCCTTCTTGCCACCACAAACCACTAAGAATCACCAAAAAGGCCTTAGATCTTCATCAAGGACGATTAGGGTTTGATGTGAGGGGGTTCTGAGAGCATAAGGGACGAGGGAGGCTGAATAAGATGTTTAAATAGGGTGCCAACCCTTGGATTAGGGTTTTGTCCAGCCAGAGTCTACTCGTCGAGTCATGCTGTCGACTCGACGAGTCAGCCACTTAACCCCCGGGTCCAAGTCGCTACTACTCGGCGAGTTGGGCCATTAACTCGCCAAGTCTTAGTCCAAATTATGAAAAATACTTTAATGAAATACATACCAGGAACCGGGTGCTACATATGGGCTCCCCCACATGGTCTTATATCTAACTGCTATGGGCTCCCCCCAGGGTCTTCACATATCCAGTCAATAAGTACTAGAACATTCTCATATACATGCATACCATACATATCAATAGTGAATCCACAATAAACACTATAACTAACTAATGGGTCGGCCTTGGTGCCTTCGACCCATTGGTATGGTGAGGAGACTCACCTCTGTCTGCTGAATCCGAAAGCTGCTCTCTTAACAATCCGTAACCACCCGTGCTGAACAATAATACCATTAACCCAAGGTTAGGGTTGAATATAATCCAATTAAAGAACCCAAGCCCCAAATCCTTTCACAATGGCCCAAAAGTCTCCCTTTGCTAATGGGCCCAAAGTCCATATCTAAAATCATTAATAGGCCTTATGGCCCAATAAAGCCCAACCATAGCAATCATGGCCCAAAACAGATAAATTGGCCCACTAACTCAAAACATCACCAAGCCCAATGACTGATTAGTCCCAAAGGGCCTACAAGCCCAAAACAAGGCCAAGCCCATCTGAGTACGTACGCCCTGCGTACCACTCCTGTATGCTGAGCATACTGAATCCCTGAGTTGTACGTGTCGCGTACGCTATACTACGCCCAGCGTACAAGCAAATTAAGCACCTTCTTCCATTAAGTGCTTAATAATTGATGTTCCAACGTCCAATCTTTAGATCTGAGTCCATTAAGACGTCCTAACGCATAAAATTGGCAACTTTATGCCTTTGCATGTTCCATATGCTCCCAACAACCCATTAAGAACTTTCCAAGAGTCTTAATCCATGCATGAGGTCAAAACACCCATCAAGACTCCATTTTTATGCTATGAATGGACCAAAGGACTTTAGATCTATCCTCCCTAAGCTCTGGAGTTGCTCAAACTCTCAAAGGTGGTCCAAGAACACAAAAAGGGACTAAAGAGAAAACCCTAGCTCTAGGAATGAAAATGATGACCAAGGTGAAAGCTTTTTACCTCCTCAAGCTTCGTAAGCTGCTCAAAATGTAAGTTCCAGTAGCTCTTCCTCGTTCAAGCTTGATTCCTCCCCTTACTTGTAGCTAACACACCAAAAGGATGGTGATTAAACACTCACAAGCTCAAGAATACACACTCTAATGAGTTTTAGGGTTTTCAGGGACATTTGAGGGTGAAGGATGTTAGTTAGGGTGAAGCTCAAATGAGATAAGGATGCTTATATAGGTCTTAAGTCCGGAAATTAGGGTTTGAATGTGCGTCACGTACGCCCCGCCTACCCTTTGGTACGCCCAACGTACGTTCTGGCCCTCCGCGGTCATCCATGCATGGTACGCTAAGCGTACTCCTGAAGTACACCCAACGTACTTAAGGGACCATTATGCAATACTTAAAATTTCAAAGGTTCAAAGGGTAATACCTGATTTGGAGTGTTATAGCTGAAGCTTTGGAGCAAACTGGTCGAAAAGCCCGAGTAATTGGTCAAGGATCTCTAGGAGGTTCATTTTCGTTTCTCATTTTTTGGTCATTCCCTTTGTGAATGTCAATTGTTATTCTATCCTATAGTGCTAAAATTTGTAAGTTGTATTGATTTTTTATTTACTTATTCAATTGTTGGCTTCAATTTTTGACTAGGTTATCAACTACTTTTCCTCTATTATATTTGTTCACTCCAATTTGATGTGGGTGGTGGGTTTTACATTGAATCACATAACATTTTCTAACTATTTTTTACAATTTTTCTCCGATTTTTTTTTACAAATAGGCCACAATAGTTTTTCTCAACAACATAACTTTTTTTTACAAGTTAGGTTTAAACCATTACATAATTTGTAGTTAAACAAACAACCAAAAATTTCACAATATCTGTTCTTTTTTCATGCAGATCATCAGCAAAAGGATCCCATTGGGGTTGTTTGTTTGACAAAGATATGAAATTTGTAGGGGTAAATTTGGAAGAGACAAAAAAGTGGAAAGGATTGTTGTGGAAATTAAAACATCCTATCTTGCTGTCAATATTCCTATGTCAATATTCCTACGAGTATGTTAAATCTAGCATAGTAAGGTATAATAAAGGTGTATTAAAATAACATTAAAATACTTATAGAAAAGGGGAAAAAGAAATCAAAATTGTATAATCGTCTTTAAGTTTTTTTGGATCAAAATCCCAAAAAAAAAACTTTGATTTTTAACATTCCATGTAAGTTGAAAACCTTGTACTCTATTTAAAAGTTTTTGAATATTACATGACCAAATTTTCAATTTTATCTTATAAAAATAAGAAAAAACTTTTAGAAAAAGGACAATATTGGTTTGCATTTAAAATTCATTAAATTGGATATATGCAAAAATATGGTCCATATTAAGAAAGAAATTTATGTGTATGGTCCAGCATCTGACATAAAGCATTCTTGTTTGTCCAAAATGAATGATTAGGAGAGAGAACGGTTGTGTGTGAAAAATAGGAAATGTTTAACGTGAGGATGGTAGGAGACAGATATGGTAAAGAGAGGTAGGTGGAGCAAAAAATTATGAAAAAAATCGATATTTTAGATTTTGAAATAGAAATATATTTTTTCAAATTCAGTGAGTAATAATTAATCTTAATGTATAACATAACTTTATAATAAAATAAAAAGCCAGTTCTATCACATCAAATTTGATTGCTGTAATCGGTTTTTTTCGTGATAAATATTAGTATAAACTTCTAAATATTATATTTTAAAATAATTATTAAAGAAAAATTCATTTTTATGTGAAATATATTATTCAAGAATTTAAATCGATTTATTTGGAGCATAATTAAAATTATAAATGATGATGTTGTTTCATATGTACTATAAGATTTCTGTTACATGCAATTTTGTTAGATTATGTGTTAACATAGCCAACGGGCACATTATGCCTAGGTCTGATCCCATGCTTTTCACACTCGTTGTGACCCCGTTCCCCCTCCCCCTCTTCTCCCTTGTTTGTTTTCTTTTCACTAGTATACCATGCATTAGAAGTTTAGAACGTTTACATTGCTGAAATCAAGAAGGGTATAATGTGGTTTGAAAGAACGAGTAAAAGATGGAGGAAGAGAATTACGTGGCCCATAATAATGGATTAAAGGTGAAATAAGAGTATAACCCATAGTCTCTTTGCTGAGGGTGTATCTTTCACCTCCATCCCATATATGGAATACTTATTTTTATATCCATCTCATCCCACATTTTTTTTATAAATAAAATATTTAAAATAAAAAAAACTATAAAAAAAATTAATAAAATTCAAATTGCATTAACAAAAAATGTTACGAGACTAAATTAAAATTGCATTTCGTTAAAAAAGGTAAGGAGGCTAAAAACTATTTCATCTATTGGAGGTAAAGTTTGCTGCTTCAAGTGATTATTTACGATGTCTTGTGAGAATCTTTTTTATAATAGTCTCTATATTCAATGTGTGTCACTTAATTATATCGGGCTCCGCTTGTCAACAACGACGTCTGATGTTATAAATACCGTCTAACTTGGTGATTTTTCTTTGGTGTCCCCCACTATGATTTTATTTGATGGATAGTATATCATTATTTCTCATTTTGTTTATAGAATATCTTAGAATCCAATTCAAAAAGATGTTAATCTTTTATAATTCCCGTAAATTGGGTCTTCAAAAATATCTACAAAATAACATTTTATTTGCTTTTTAAGTCGCTAAATTTGTATAATTGTATCCATTTGATCAACCAACTTTTCTTTTCGATTCTAATATTTCATCGATTACGTGGACACAACCGATGACTTTAACTCTAAGTGGGTTGGTAGCCGGTTATCATCAGTATCAATGATATAATAGAACCAAAAGAAATGTTTGTTGGTCAATTAGACGCAACTAAAACTTTAGTGACCTCATGTGTAAATTTTGTGTTATTGGTTATCATTTTGGATCAATTTCCCTACAAATAAATACATGAATTTTATTTTTAGATTGTTTTAAACCAAAATAATGTCTCTGTTTTTTGTAAACTTTCATCTAGTCATTATTCCAAAATAGCAATAATATTTAGTTTTATTTTATTATTACTAAAAAATATTTTTAAACCTGTCAAGTACTTAAATGGAATTTAATTAAATTTTTTTAACACAAATACATCTTTTATATAGTCTGCAAAAAACGGGTTCACTCTTTGTAAGATTATCTATATTCTATAATAGTCATTGTGTAAAATTAATTGATAACTACAAGTTTGATTGTTTGAACATGTGTTTTAAATACTGTCTTTTTATGTTTTCTAAACTGTTTGTAAAACTACATGTATATTCAACTTTCCTAATATATATAACACCTGTTTTCTCCAATTAAATATAATGATTTTTGTTTTGAGATGTTGGATTTTTTCCTTAAACTAAGTTTTCAATCTAGATCAGCACAGCGTGGATAACATCGGATTTCATTGACAATATTCCCTCACTTTGTGTCATTGAAAATTAATAACCAGATACAGGTTAACATTAAATATTATATCTTTGCATGTGAATATTAAAATCAAATAAAAATTGTTTTTCATTTTATATGTTATCCCCGTTAACAACTAAACTTTAACTTATAAACACTTAAATATACATTTTAAACATACGATCCAAAATAAACCTTCACATGAAACATGTATCCTTGTCATTTACGCTAGAAATAAAAAAAACTATGATATTTTTGGTACCTGGCTATAGCTGGTTTTTCAATTTTGGTCCAAAAATATCCTCTTATGCAATTTTGGTCTTATTTGAGGTTTTCTATAATTTCTTTTATCAGTATTCCAGATAAAATGATATATATTTAGGAGCAAAATTACAAAAATGACAGTCATAGTTAGCAAAAAAAATAGTAATTTTATTTTAAAAATGGACCAAAAACCATACTAGAACATCAAATAAAAACAAAAATGGGGAGTAAAATTGCAAAATTTAATTATATTAATGGACCAATAATATAATTCATTCATAAATTAAAAAGAACAGTCGTGGCAAATCCCTGTCCAATTAACCTTCAACTTGACCTTTCGAGTTATCCATTGGCCAAATAAATAAACAAGCAAAATGTGGCAAAACGGATGATCGCATCCTCTTTATTTAAAAAAAAGCTTATGTACAACTTTTACTGCATAGCATACAACTAACACAAATACCTGGCACATGGCAAAGAATCCAAAACTGAAAGAAGCTAGATATTTATTTGGTGATGTGTATGTATGTGGAAACTGAAATGAAAACAATCCAAAATGTCAAAAGAATCACCGGAAATTATGGGGTAGGTGGTGGTGCTGGTGGCGGGGATGGCGGCGGCCTTATCTGGTAGTAGTAATCCAAAGAGTTTGTGGCTGCCGGAGCTGGGAATTCTGACCATGCAATTGCCATGCCCAGTTGGTGGGTCCCTGAAAACACCCTCCATTAATCATTCCGCTGTTTCTTGTTCCAACCTGAAAATAATTCAACTTTAATTTTATAAATATCTAAATTAATTATAACAACTGTAAAAACACAATTCATATGAAACTAAAAATTTAAATCAAAGATAATTAATTAACCTCGTGGTGGGGTAAGAAGGTAGGATGCATGGCTGACCATGGTGGACGACGGTCAGAAATCATTGGTAGACCTTTAAGTGTCTTTGTAGCTCCGTTATCTGTCTGTTATATGAAGGTTAAGTGTTTTTTTTTTTTTATGATGGAATTAAGGAATTGTGCATTCCGTTGGAATGAAAAACATTTTTGCTTTGTTTTGTGGAGTGAAATTATTACCTGTAATCTTCTAATGTCATGTAAGCCATGATTCAGCTGTTGCATATGATCTAAGTTTCCATTCCTAGTTGAAGTCTTTCCAAGACTCGTAGGAGTTGAGATTCCCAAGTTTAAATCCAGATTGTGATCGTTTCCTGCATCATATTACACAGAAAGTTGAGTGTCGTTGAAATTTAAAAAAAAATATACGGAGTATATAAATATAAATCTGTGAGATTTACCAAAATGAGTTGCAGAAAAAGTCTCCCCTTTTCCAAATTTGTTGATGGTCAAGCCTCGGTACTTTGAGTTTCCCCTTGAAAACCCATTGCTATGGCGCCTTAGTAAGTGCACGAATTCTTCTTTGGAAAGATTCTTGATCTGCTATAATAATACAACAAGAACAAAGTAAAAACAAAGAGGTTGATTGTTGAATTGAATCGACTAGATTATGAATTGTGATGAAAACCTGATTCATGTCTTCCTCATAATCACATAGATTGAAATTTATGTCGGCATCAACACCCCTAAATTTGATAGCGGCTCGATCATAGGCTCTGGATATCACAACAATCAACAATTGAACTCCGTTGATAAGCTTGAAAAGTTTAACGAGAAAAGGTTACAAGAAAGATGTGAAAATTAACATCAGATTGTATACCTAGCTGCAGAATGAGCAGTGTCAAATCCTCCTAAAGAAACAAATATCAAAATTGTCAGATGTTTGAAGAAGAACAAGCAAATATTTGTTACTAAAAGGGGAAAGAATTAGGTGGCCAATCAATTAATCCTTATTACCTAAATAGACTTGTTTCCCGCAATCCCTACATCAAACACATTGGTACAGGAATAATTTAGAAGGAAAGCTACGTACAGAAATGTCAAAAACAATTAAAAAAGATAAAATCAAACTCAGGAACTAACCAGATATGCGATTCCCATCTACCAGTTCTTCTATAGAAGGTAACTCCTCTGTATTGTGAGCTTCTAGACCTAGGCCCCCTCCTACTCTTCTTCCCCACTTGACTTTGTTGTATAGTCGGCTTCTGTTGTTGTACTGGTATCGATCTCATCTCTTGCAATTCCTTATTATTAGGGAATAACAACAAGGAATTCATCTGCTGCCCTTGATTGAAACTTCCTCCGCCATGACTCATCGGAAAAAGTGACCGAGTCACGAACTCGGACCGGGTCTGAGCCTGAGTCTGACTTGTTCGATCCTCATCGTTACTGTTGCTGAGCAGAGCACCAGTGTCCCCAACCTTTAAGATGTCAAAATTGAAGCAATGAAAGCTGTCTTCATCGCCGATAGCAGAAACGGAGTCTTCGTCGCCGCCATCAACGACATTACTGGAATTACAACCTTCTGCATTCACTACCGATGAATTTGAAGTGGCTGATTCCTCCACATCCCCTCGAAAATCCGTCACCAAGTCTTCGTGAACAATGCTCAGATTAAGATCCAACATCACTACAGTTTCAAATATTAATTAGCTTGATTTTAAGTGATTTTACGATAAGTCAAGCTACTTCACCGGAAGTTACCGGAGAAATCAACAACAGCCGCACAACGAGTTATTGATTTACCTAAACAGTAACCAGAGATAAGTACTTGACACAACTGGAGAGAGAGAGAGAGAGAGAGAGAGAGAGAGAGAGATTGGACGTATGAATAGGGGAACATGCAGTGCCACTCCTGATTTAAGACCGAACAACCGATCAACCTTCGGCGACCGGTAATACGGGTTTCCGGTTATTTTCTTTTAATAAATAATAAAGATAGATGCTATCATCTTTTTAATGTATTTTACATGGTTTTATAACATTTCCTCTTGGATTCAAACTCAAAATCATGTGGAAATAATTGTACGAGGCTGAGTGATTCCAAATTTCAAAATCGTATCCATTAATAATGATTTTTATATTTATATTTGAACACTGATTTTCATGTTTTAATAATCAAAATCGTGTGAAGCCGATTGAACAATAGTAACATAACGATATGATGGGTAGGATACAATTAATTGAAGGATTTCATCAATTAAAATTGAAAGGGGTAGGCAAAGAAAGAAGAAGAAACAGAAATCCATTAGATTTTATAGTCGGGAATAACTTAAATCAATATGCGGTATTCTATTTTGGTTACTACACATTCATTTCTTTTGTACACCTAAGGTTTCTAAACAATATTCAATTTTTTTTTGTTGTAATACATTTTTATGTGTTTTTTATTAATTTCATTACCAATATTTATTATTTATAATTAATAATGATTAAATTCTACCTTGTTGATATCTATATTTTACATCTTGGTTCATTAAATGAAACGGAATGTAAATCAAAAGTTGCCACTTGCAAGTAGGTGTATATAAACTGTATCAAATACTATTATTTATAATTAATAGAAAATGTATATTGTTCCTGCTTGAGTGCCATAAACCAACAAATGCAATTTGAAGAATACATGTGTTTGAGTGTGATTCCCATCAACAACCGGAGTTAGAGGTCTTGTATGGTATTTGCCGATGTTCTTCATCAATTTAGGCATTGTAACTGTATTTAGACTAGAGAAGGTCTCATCTAACCAACACCCATCCACAAAGATGTGCTTATTCTTTAGTAGGATCAGAAAGACGTTGGAAAAAACATGAAGGATTTTCATTTTTTGGATGACAATAATAATGATTTTTTGCCTTTGGTTTCGATAATCATTCTGGTAAAAATATGTAGAAGACTAATTTTTCAGGTGAATTGTAATGGAACAAGACACATTTCCGTTACTATCTTTTTGGGTCGATGATATAAGATTATAGGGAAATTTTATTATTAATGAAACTTTATTATAAATAAAAATATAAAACTATGTATATCAGAATTATGCGATAGTTCTACTCTTTTTAACTAGTGTTATTTGTTAGAAATTTTCTAAAAAAATTATAAATAATAACTCATAAATCCATACTAAAATAATGAAATTTAGGCCACAAAATCGAAACAAATATGTACATTTTACAATAATTTCCCTAAGAAAAAACATCATAAATGGTCCCTGTGTTTTCCCAGATTCTGAAGTTTAGTCCCCGTAGTTTAAAAATCTCATAAATGGTTCCTGTGCTTTCAAAACTTTTGATAGATGGTCCTGATTGCTAACTCCGTTAACTTTTGTCCGTTAAGTGAGGGGCATTTTGGTTATTTCACACCACAGGGACCATTTATAATCTTTTCAGTTATTTATTTTTTAAAAAGAAAAAACTAAATATAATTATTTAATATATAAAATCTCTCTCTCTCTCTCTCTCTCATAGAACACATATACATACATTAAACCAATACTTTCCAGCAACGGAAAGGTAAGCTACAACCTTGACTACCAATCGAAGAACGACGATGCGTGGTACACCTCTGGTGTCGTTCTCGAAAATGGAAAGCGACTGCGCGTCAAGTTCAAGGATTTCAAGTTAGGTGACGCTGATGAGGTATTCTCTATGGGTAATTTCTCCAAACGCGATGAACTGGAAGAATTTCTCCGTCGATTTCGTCCGGTGTCCGTGCCGGTCGAGGAGAACGAGTGCTCCACAGTGATCGAAGGCATGACGGTGTGTGCTACTTATAAAGCCGATGGATCAATTCAATACTTCGACGCCATTGTTGATGGTGTATGTATCTTACCTATAATTTAGGGCAAATACACAGTTTTCGATCACCTGCTCGAACAAGTAGACAATCGCATTCTATTCTCACTAATCATTTCAGTATCATCTTCATCCAATTTCGATACCTTTATCTGACATAAATCATACTGAGACGTTAAAATTCTCTCGTTCCATTACTCATCCGTAGCCTTCTTGTCCCAAATTGAACTCTCTTCTTACTTAATCTGAATAAAACTAACTAGAAGAAGAAGCTTCTGTATAAGAAATCACTCACCAATCATCACAACTTCCGAATTCATATCAGTAGATAGATAGATTCGAAAAAGCATATTACTAGTTCTGATTTGTTTATTTAGGCAAGAAATTGTTCTTCCCATTTTGTTCATAGTTTGCTGTTATCCACTGGATAGGTTTGTTGCAAAGAGCATAAACTTGAGAAGTGCGTATGCACTTATTTACTATGCTGGAAACATGGCCCTGGTGAAGGCACCGTAACTGCACAAAGTATTGTTGATATATGCTTCATTATGTCTAGTGCCCCTGATCCCAGAGTTACTGACTTTGCAAAGCTTGTGATGGAAAAACTCTCTTCTCAATCTAGTCTCACACCTAAGACTCCATTTTCTGTCCAGAAAAACAAGCTCAAACCAAACTCTTAACAAGTTACAAGTAAGTTCTTCAGTGCATGACACTTTCTCTTGCAGTTTGTGATTTCTTGTAATAATCTGTAAAGGGTTCTTTCCTTGATTTGTAGGAATTCAGTGGTGATGTAGATCAACTAGCTGTGAGAGAGAGAGAGAGAGAAAGAAAGTATTGGTTTTAATGTTTGTATATGTGTTATGTGTGAGAGAGAGAGAGTATTGGTTTTAATGTCTGTATATGTGTTCTGAGAGAGAGAGAGAGAGACAAAGAGAGATTTTATATATTAAATAATTATATTTAGTTTTTTCTTTTTTAAAAAAATAACTGAAAAGATCATAAATGGTCCATGTGGTGTGAAATGACAAAAATGTCCCTCACTTAACGGACAAAAGTTAACGGAGTTAACAATAAGGACCATCTGTCAAAAGTTTTGAAAGCACAGGGACCATTTATGAGATTTTTAAACCACGGGGACTAAACTTCAGAATCTGAGAAAACACAGGGACCATTTATGATGTTTTTTCTTTCCCTAATAATTAAATTTTTAAAAATTTAAGAATAGATACCTACTTCTTAGACGATGACAAGACATATAAAGTAGTAGTCCTTATCACAGTTTCATGTAAGCTCTCATGAAACAAAAAATAAATACAAATTCCTATGTCTTTGGTATTATTTTTATCTCCACTATAATCTATACAGTTCAAACGAGTATTTCCTTTTTTTATGCCGTATTCAAACCGTTGCATAATCTTAAGTAAAAATTGACCCACAAAGATCGATTCCACACAACTCTCTCATGAAGATTGAATTATGCAATTCATGATACCAACATTTGTTATTTGATTAGGCATTGCATATGACATGTTGTGTGTTATTGGCCGGCAAGTGCTTCGTAGATCTCATTTTTGTAGTTACAATTTAATCAAGTTTGTAATACGAGATCAGACTTGAGTAAGAATTATGAACACAAGATCTAAATATAATCTGTTTGACTCTATTACGCTTTCTGGAAAATAAAAAGAAATATTAGAGAGTACAAGTCGAATGCAAATGCTCCTCTCTAACTCTAGTATTCATTCCATATATAGGGATAAAGAAAGCGTACAAAAAATATAAGGGACTAAGGCCCCGTTTGTTTATCTCTTAATTGAAAAATTAAGAGGCAATGTCTTAAAAATTCAGATTCAGATTGTTTGTTTGCATCTTATTTTTTACCTCTTAAAATTATAATTGCCTCTTATTTTTTCAGATGTTGAACAAGATCTGAAAAATAAAAAAACAAGCCGCCTACCTATTTTGCCCTTATAACGATCGGACAATTCTCTTCCGTCTTTTCTTCCTTCGCATCTACTCCCACTCCCAATCGCTCTGGTTCTCTTCACCAGCAAGGATCTGACGAGGCCTTTACCCTTCCCCGTCGACGATGCTTCTCCCTGGAACGCCGCCGCTGCCGTCACACGTCCTCCCGCATCGACTTCAGGTATGTGTTTCTTCTTTTTGAATTTGATTTCTTTGCTATTCTTCTATCTTCCTTCTCCTGAAAATTGATTTCCTTGCTGCTCCCAAACCTGAAAATCAAAAATCGAAATCATCTTATGTTATTTGTTCCTGATTTGTTCAAAAACGAAATCGGGTATGTGTTTCTTCTTCTTAAAATCGATTTCTTTGTTATTCTTCTTTCTTCCTTCTTCTGAAAATCGATTTCCTTGCTGCTCCCCAACCTGAAAATCAAAAATCGAAATCATCTTATGTTATTTGTTTCTGATTTGTTCAAATAACGAATTGAGTTATGCATAATCTTAAGTATGTTTGCTTGAATCGAAGGTAATTTGCTCGATTTCTCTGTGTTATAGATATTGCAACCTTTGTGTAACTGTGATTTGCAACTTGTAGCGCGAATTTTATGAATCTCTTCCTCCCTTCATTTATGTGTTTATTTGTTGAATGGAGGTTTGACATTTGTAACTGGAGCACTAGTTCATCTTTGTGTTTATTTGTTGAGCAATATTTTTGAAAATGTGCTCTTTGTTCTAATTTGTTCCTTTTTATTGATATATTTTTGTTGATATATGTGGATGTATAGCTGAAATTGAATTAATTTGTTGAAATTGAGTTCATTTGCTGAATTCATTTGTTATGGGCTGTTTGTTCATTTGGGTATTTTTTTTTG
Organism: Lactuca sativa; assembly: GCF_002870075.4. Classification (NCBI taxonomy): domain Eukaryota; kingdom Viridiplantae; phylum Streptophyta; class Magnoliopsida; order Asterales; family Asteraceae; genus Lactuca; species Lactuca sativa. Next base: position 117,283,347 of record NC_056630.2, on the reverse strand, counting down.
AAAAAACTTGTGTTATGATTAGTGATTAATGGGTAAGATGATGGTTTAAGATCATGTTTCCAGTTTGACGGATTTCATCACATATGTTTTTAAGGTGTGGTTTCACTGGTTACAGAAATGGGAGAAAAGGAAGAGAACATATTTTCCCAATGTTAGAATTGAAGGGGGTAATGAGAATGAATTGGCGTTGGAATGGAATGGAATTCCACTTGCGAAGAGTTTCTGTTTGTATGTATTTAGATGCATGACTAGATAAAATTATAGATTTGTACATAAATTAATAATTAATTATTCATACATTTAAGTTTGATTTGGATTGATGTTTAATTTTGATTTATTTAATTTGGATTTTTTATTTTTTCTACATAATTATTCAAGAAGTTGATTTGGTTATTTTATAAACAAAAACATTGAATTTAGCAAAATTAATACAAAAGGGTAAAACGGTCATTTTTATAATTCAGCACTGTAATTCAGAGGTTCCAACCAAACAACAATTCAAAATTCAGATCTTAAAAATTCAGACCCTTTTAGAAATTCAGACCTCTTAAAATTTCAGATCTTAAAAATTCAGATCCTGCCAAACAGCCCCTAAGACACTTAAGTTTCGAAACTAAATGCCCTTATAATAAACAAACATACAAACATATTTCGATACTAAATATGACCTAGACAAAATTCGACACCTTACAACATCTTTCGACCTCAACATTCTCCCCCTTTGTGAGAAGTGGCGAAACTAAGTCATCAACATCAAAGCAACTTGATGTATCACCCTTCGAATCTCAGCATACCAGTTCACCACTTTGCGAATTTCAACTTTATCACCTTCATTGTTATTTTCACAACTATTCATTCAAACAATAAGGTTGCTATAATGAGAAGTGGTATATCTCTCAACATCACAGACTTGAAACAAGAACTTTGTTGTTTTCCCTTTCTTGTTCTTTCCTACGAATACAATCCCAAGAGGCTTCTAACATATCTCGCCATCTTCATAGCTCTTCAAACTAGCTTGGCTCTTCAACACTGATGGAGGCACAGTGATTTATTTACCAACAGCCAAAGCTAATTCGACATCAGTTAAAGCAAGATATTCATAGAAATTGTCTATGAACAACTTGATGTGAGCAAATCCAATTAGAAAATCTTATTTGCTTGTTAACTGAAGCTTTGAAACATTAGTTGCCTTCAAAATTCTTTTAACACAAATCAAGTCATGTGGATTCATCAAAGGGAAGTCAGCAACAGAAAAGTCGAAAACTATGTTGTTTGCTCTGACAACATGCTAGCGATAATTATGCAACGTTCCCTCGAATAGAACATCTTTGGAAATATTGAGATCTCGAACTATCTTGGCCAGTGACCAAATTTCTTCTTCCCTTATTCCGAGAACATCATGAAAATGAATCTTCAAGCGTTTGAACTCTTCTTTGTCTTCAAACTTATCAGCAATTTGATATTGTTCAACCATAAACATCATCTTGTTGATAGGGAAATCTAACTGATTAAAATTAGTATTCTCTGTAGCATAACTTTTTGGGTATCTTCTCGAAGTCATGCATTTCCCCAGTAACAACTAATGCTTCAATATTTTCATAGCAATAGTGTTTTGAAGGATCACCCTTTTCCATACTAGGAGGATCATTAGCACTTTGTCGAAGATTGCTTTGAATTTGCCTTTGTTTCTCCATTTCTTTCTCAACAGCAGCTTTCTTTTCTTTAGCAGTAGATTCTATGGAAATGCCTTTTTTTTTCATTTCTTCTGTCGATGGAGGTGGCTTCGAAGAACTTGAACCTCCAACTGTAGAACCAATTACAACACCTTTCGTTAAGGGCTTTGCTGTTGTTGTTATTGAAGTAATTGTAGATGAAATCTTGGGCAATGGAATGGGAATTTGAGTAGACATGAATTTCCCAACTACTTTATCATCTTCATCACCTTTCGAAGAACCACTTCCTCCAATATTGGCTTTTGAACCCATGCTTATTCCAACACTTCCCTTTTCTCCCCTTACACCCCTGTATGAATAGGTGGGGCATCTGTTGGCATTAAAGTAGCTCGTTTCGCAAGTGGAGCTAATTCTGTAAAAACCCGATCTAGGTATCAATCTAAAACACAAGATTAGTGCGTAATCCTAATCAAGTGATAAACACAAAACAATAAATACTAATCAAGAACACAAACACGAATCTTCAATGCACACTATTATTGATTAATAGTCTGGTACATAAGATCAAACGATTTCTCTCTAACTGTTAATGCTCTCTAAATCTCTCTCTGATAAAACCGAATGACTAACTCTCTTCACAACTGAAAATAATATATTATATACTAATACTTAATTACTAAATCTCAACCCAACCGAAAACATCATTATGCCCACCGAAATCACATGGTGATTTCGGTCCAAGTACCATCAAGATCATAGTGATTTCGGTCCTAAACCAAGAACTCTAAAAGCCTTGAGAAGCAAAGTATAAACCACAAATTTATGTTCTAACAATCTCCCCATTGGTTTATAGCTTTCTTTTCTTTTCAGTCTTTCTTGATCTTGACTTAGAGCTCTTTCCTCGATCTCTTCATGTCTTGACTACAAGATGTACATATGAATATTCTTAATGAATAACTTCATCTTTAGTAATTGGAATTCCTTCAAAATTTGACTTTTAATACACACTGGGCATAGAGGCTACTTGTATTGGTTCTTCAAGATCAACACGATCAGCTTTAAATTTCTTCCGTGATAATTACATATGTTCGATGCTTCTTGATCACTTCAGCAGGTTCATAGATAGTAGCAAATTGATTGAGAATGCTTCTTGATCCTTACATGTGGAGAATGTATCTGAGAATACATTTGAGTCTCCGCAGTTTTGCATGACAAAAAGAATGTCAAGACCCTGGACGGGATGTTCAGCGATATCTATTTCCCGGTTGGGTGAATCGCCCTGGTGCCATGACTATTCTTAGGTTACATGAACTGACTATTGGATAATGTGTCTAAGTCCATAACTATTTATGGCATGTACTTCACCCGGTTGGCATGGTCCATTTGGGTTGCATGGCATCATGATAATTGGATGGACAAAATGAGAAGAAGGACAATTATGATTTGTTAATATATTTTAAGTTATAATATATTAATATGAAATCGTATTATTTAATTAGTATTGATCAAGAATTAATTTGGAATTAATTTTGTGATAAAAAAGAGACTAATTAAATATACGGGGTTGATTATGTAAATCATCCATTCTTATATAGTGGGCTAATGATCCATGGTTTATTGAATTGGGCTAAAACGCATTGGGTGCTCCATGGAGGTTAAAACCCATAGATCATGGAGGAAATGAAAATCCATGTCAATTAGGGTTTACATGATGTAACCCTATTTGTGACACACTATATAAACACCCCATAGGCTAGCAAAATCGGCACTAAGACTAGAACAAGGAGGGCTAGCCAATTTGGAGTGATAGTGTACTTATCTCAAAGTTATTCCAAGAGTTGTGGTCTTGTGTGAAACATTTGAGGCATCACATTTGGGGTGCTAGGCTCACAAAGTTCTTAAGGAATCCAAGCAACAAGAAAGGTATGTTCTTCTACTAGCTTTTATGTTTCAAGTTCCCCATGCCATGCTAGTTAGGTTAAGAACCTTGGAAAAATCAAATTTGCATGTATCTTAGTAAAACATAGATCCAAGGTTTCTAGGGTTGCATGTACACCATAGGAGTGTTAGAATGCTCAAAAACCTTCAGTGGTATCAGAGACTAGGCTTGTTTTCTTGATACTTGATGCAAATTGTTGAAGAAAATCGAAAATTATGCATTATGCTGAGTGAACTCGCCGAGTCCATGGGGGTACTCAACGAGTCCATGCATATATTCATCCTACTGTTCGAGTAGGTTCGTGCACTCGACGAGTAGGAGGCCCAAAGTGCAGTTTTTCGAGTTTTGCTGCTGGAAATTGACTAGAATCATTACCCTAAACTATTTTGGACTGATAAAACCTGTTTTTGATGTGGTAATGATTATGCTAATCCATTTACAATGGTTATTATCAAAATTTCAAGTACTATATGTGTTTATATATATAAGATCAAGTCGTTTTACCATTAGTATATATATATATATATATATATATATATATATATATATATATATATATATATATAAGATCAAGTTGTTTTACCGTTAGTAGGCCTCATTCACGAAGCCGGTCTATAAGGGGGGTATAAGGTTGTTGCCTATAAAATGACAGCTTAATGGGTGTCCACTCTCACCTACTGCTTCCTTAATTGGTGGAGGGTCGTTAGCCGAATGGGTAGGACAATGAATTTAATTCTCATTAAAAGTATAATGATTATAGAGTAACTAAATGTTTTATAAATTCTCAATCTTAGTTACTTTAGGAAAATGTGAATTTGGTGCTAACCCATGAAATTACACGGTGCACCTTGCTTAAGTCGTTAGTGGAGCGTGTGTGGTTAACTGACACACTAACTTGGATTTAACAAGGTTGGCAAAGGGTGGCTTAAGGTTTATCATAGATCAGCGAAGCATGTGTGGTTAACTGACACATCGATTAGGTGATAAACATTAAGAGTACCAAGTATGTTTGCATGGTTATTCACACCTTGTTTTGTGATCCTCGGCATCCCAATCACAAAACTTGAAGGGCACAATGGAGATTGAAACATGCCATTAAAAAGTTCAATGAATCTCAAAAGAATCTAGGAGTTTCAAAAACCAATTAAAACCTAATAATTCATTTCGTTTTCATGGTGGAAATTGGTAAATCATCATTCACCTACCTTCAAATATTTTATAGCTTGGATTACGGCATCTCTCTTCTAAGTTATAAAATATTGTGTTGGGTCCTATCCTTAATATTACATTTGGGTGTCTTATTACGGACTGTCTTTATATCTAATCTAAAACTTGTCTTTCTTCTTTTTCAGATGTCTTCCAACAATGCTGCTTCAGGCCCAAACCCTACCGGATCCTTCTCTCTCATGAACCTTTGTGGGAGAGTCATCTTTGATAGGACTAATTTCAATGATTGGATTAGGAACATAAGGATGGTCACTCGCTATGAGGACAAGGAATATGTCCTTGACAATGAACTGAAGGAACTTGATGAGTCTTCTGCTACTCCCGAGGAGATCGCTGACTTCAGGACTCATGAGAGAGATGCCACTAAAGTGGCATGTATCATGCTGGCCACGATGACAGCCAAGCTCCAAAAGTCCTATGAGGACTTTTATCCATTTGAGATGCACTAGGATCAGATGGAAAGATACCATCAGAGTGCTCATCAAGAGCGATATGAAATAATCTCCTCCATGATAACAACACGAATGAAATATGGTGAACCCATCACGGGCCACATGCAAAAAATGCAAAGGTTTGTGGACCGTCTGCTGAAGTTGAATGTGAACTTTCCCGAGGAGTTGGAAATTGACATCATATTGCACTCCTTAATTTCTTGTTATGATCAATTCCGAATGACCTATCACATGAACAAGGAGGAGGTTACACTTAGCAAACTTCAAGGACTTCTGAACACTGTCGAAAGTGGTCTTAAAGGTAAATCGGTTGTTACCACTCCTACTCCTACCACCGCCCCTATTCTAGCTATCGGGCAAGGTAAAGGGAAGAAGAGGAAGAGCCCTTCGATGGGTACCAAGGGAAAGTCTCTTGATGGCTCTTCTTCAAGTAGAACCAAAGGTGGTTCAGTTACTCCTTCTGCCAACCCTAAAGAGGTTGAATGCTTCTATTGCCATGAAAAGGCGCACTGGAAGCGAAACTGCCCAAAGTACTTGCAAGATGTTAAGGGTGGGAAAGTGAAACCTAACCATGCATGTATTTACACTATATTGTCTAATAACTCACCATATTCTAATTCTTGGGTCCTTGATACAGGTTGTGGTATTCACATATGTTCTTATTTTCAATGACTAAGAAGAAGTGAGAATATGGAGCATGGGAAGATAAACTTGATCATGGGGAATAAGAAAGTTTCACCTGTCACCAAGATTGGATTTTATTCTTTGTTGTTAAGTAGTGGGTTAAGATTAGATTTGAATAAATTTTGTTACTCATCTGAAATGGCAAGAAATATTATTTACTTTCATGGTTTGTACAAACAAGGATTTATTTTTTCATTTGATAACGTGGTGACATTAATGATTTCTATAATAATGTTCTTTATTTTAAAGCATTACCTTGTGATGGTGTATATGAAACTGTGTTGGTTGTAGATAACCTAGGAAATAATGTGTTTTGTATCGATTCTTCCACTAGCTTGGATAAAGCATCATTATGGCATTGTCGTCTTGGACATGTTAGCAAGACACGCAAAGGACAACTCCAAAAGGATGGAGTCTTGGAGTCATTTGACCTAAAGTCGGATGATAGTTGTGAATCTTATTTACTTGGAAAAATGATAAAGTCACCCTTCACTGGTACCTGTTCTAGGGGTGAAGGTTTGTTGGATCTCGTACACACAGATGTGTGTGGACCCTTCAGAACCGCCACAAGAGATGCTAACCGCTTCTATGTGACTTTTACTGATGATTATAGTAGATATGGCTATGTCTACTTAATCAAGCATAAGTCAGAAACCTTTGAAAAGTTCAAAGAGTTTAAACAGGAAGTTAAGAATCAGCTGGGCAGGAACATTAAGATGCTTCGATCCGATCGAGGTAGTGAGTATCTTAGTACAAATTTCCTTGACTATCTTAAGGAATGTGAGATTGTCTCACAATTGAAACCTCCCAGAACACCACAGTTTATTGGTGTGGATGAGAGGCGTAATCGAACCTTTTTGGACATGGTTCATTCCATGATGAGTTGAGCTTCGCTACCAATCTCATTTTGGGGGTATGCCTTAGAGACTGTCACTCATATTCTTAATCTAGTCCCTACCAAAAAGGTTGCCAAAACACCTCACGAGATGTGGAGTGGGAAAGTTCCTAATTTGGACCACATCAATATTTGGGGTTGCGGGGCTTTCGTGAGGCGCGATACTCATGATACGCTCGAACCTTGAAGTGAGCGATGTATTTTCATCAGCTACCCACATAAATCTTTGGTTACCTCTTCTATAGACCCAATGATAATGTGGTCTTTGTGGCAAGGAGAGGATTCTTTCGCGAGAGAGAAATCATAAGCCAAGGAAACAATAGGAGGCAAATTTACCTTGAAGAAATTCAAGATTCAAGTGGTGAAGGAACCTCAAACCCTAACAGTCAACCTGAGGAGGAAACTCTTGTTGATCTAACTGACGAGTCTGTACCTCTGAGGCGTTGCACGAGAGTTAGGAATGCACCTGAGCATTACTATGGTTTCCATATTACTATGCAAGGTGATACACTTGTCAGTGATAGTACACTGGTAAGTATGGATGAACCTCACAGCTACACAGAAGCCATGGCAGGCCCCGAGTCTGCTAAATGGAAAGAGGCTATGGACAATGACATACAATCCATGTATGACAATCAAGTTTGGAACTTGGTTGACAATCCAGGTTGTAAGACATTCGGGTGCAAATGGATCTTCAAGAAGAAGACTGACATGGATGGTAATGTACACACTTATAAGGCGCAACTGGTTGCAAAGGGATTTTCTCAAACTCCGGGAGTTGATTATGATGAGACCTTTTCACCAGTAGCGAAGATTAAGTCTATTAGGGTTATGCTAGCCATTGTTGCATTTCATGATTATGAAATATGGAAAATGGATGTTAAACCCGCTTTCCTTAATGGAAAGTTGGCTGAGGATGTTTACATGAGTTAGCCAGAGGGTTTTGTCAACACAGAGTACCCTAATAGAGTGTGTAAACTTGAGAAATCCATCTATGGATTGAAACAAGCACCCCGCAGATGAATCTTTGTTTCGATGAGAAAGTCAAAGAGTTTGTTTTTTCAAGGAGTGAAGATGAGTCATGTATATATATCAAGGCTAGTGGGAGTATAGTTAGCTTTTTGGTATTGTATGTGGATGACATACTACTCATAGGAAATGACATCCCAACTCTGAATGAAGTGAAGTCCTGGCTTGGGAAGTGTTTCGCTGTGAAGGACCTTGGAGAAGCTATCTATATCCTAGGGATAAGGATTTTGAGAGACAGGATTAAGAGACTAATTGGACTTAGTCAAAGTACCTACTTGGATAAGGTGTTGAATAGGTTCAACATGTAAGATTCCAAGAAAGGAGAGTTACCGATCCAGAGTAACGGCAGACTGAGTAAGGCTCAGAGCCCGAGTACAGAGGTTGAGATAGCTGAGATGAGTCGAGTATCGTATGCTTCCGTTGTAGGCTCAATCATGTATGCTATGACTTGTACTCGTCCTAATGTGGCCTTTGCTTTGAGCATGGTCAGCAGATATCAGGGGAACCCTGACAAGGCTCACTAGACTACAATAAAGAGCATTCTCAAGAACCTACAGAGGACTAAGGACTGGGTCGTTACCCTCGGTGGGAGTGATGACTTGAGAGTAGTAGGGTATAGTGATGCTAGCTTCCATATTGATAGGGATAATATCCGCTCTCAGTCAGGCTGGGTCTTTACCATAAACGGAGGACCAATTACTTAGAAAAGTTCCAAGCAGGAGACAATGGCTGTTTCAACTTGTGAATCCGAGTACATAGCAGCAAGCGAGGCAACAAAGGAGGTGATGTGGCTGAAGAACTTCATTGGAGACCTCTGAGTAGTACCAGTTATAAAAGAGCCTATGGAGATTTTCTGTGATAGTGAAAGTGTAGTTTCCTTAGCCAAGGAACCAAGGGATCACGGGAGATCCGGACACATTGACAGAAAATACCATTGAATTAGACATTGAATAGAAGAAGAACTCCTCGTGGAAAAGAGGGTATCATCGGATGAGAACCCAGCATATCCCCTCATGAAGGGACTAGGTGGGGTTAAGCATCTTTAGCATGCAAGGCGCATTGGGCTAAAGGATGATTTTAGTTTTAGAAATTAGATATCTTTTGAAATTTGTATAGTGTAATTGATATTTGATGATAAATAAAAGTTGTTATTTATTTATAAGTAAAGTGTTACTATCTTCTGTCAATCGTTTACTATCATTTAAGTTTTGCATGTTTTGACTTCCAGAATAATTATGTTATGGTATATCATATTTTTCAAACTATCCACAGTCAATCATACTTTGGAAGTAGGTAATGAGGCAAGACTGTCATGAATGGGTCTACAGTTTGTCTGTGACAAAGGGGCTATAATGTTCATGAGTACTCTTGGAATAGTGATTCGAGTATAGGACTCAACCCAAGCCCACTTGTATCACTTCATGGAATTTATATCGAGTGATCATGAGACAGTAATATCATATAAGTCTTCAAATCTATAGATATGAGTTGCGGACTATGAGTTGGTTATACATTGATTGTACGAAAACGCATTGGTAACTCCATGTTATAAAACGTGCCTTTGTGTATGATTCAACAAGTAGTAGAATAAGCATATGAGTCGAAGTTTATTAGTTCCTTCTAGTCCTTGGAGGATTAGAAGCGATATCTGGGCCCCTCGATGATTTTGTTTTGACCTATGTATCAGGCCAAGTCAGAACTAAATTGACGTGTTCGATTAAGTTCTCTGTCAAACAACTCGGAAAGCGGGAAACAAACTGTTGGACAATAAGTACGACATTGTTCCATGTATTTTTCCGGCTGATATCTTGAGAGCAGAGGATTATATGATCACTTATCTTAAATGGCAGGTCATCTTAGTTCCGCGAGACTTTGAAAGAGGTACGATTGCTGACCGGTTCCTGAAGTCATACTTGCAGTTATAGTTATTAGACTTATCCAAGTAGGAGACTGTTAGATAAGGTGCCTAAGTCCATAACGATTTCTGGTATGTACTTGACTCGGTTGGCATGATCCATTTGGGTTGGATGGCATCATGATAATTGGATAGACAAAATGAGAAGGACACTTATGATTTGTTAATATATTATAAGTTATAATATATTAATATGAAATCATATTATTTAAATAGTATTGATTAAGAATTAGTTTGGATTTAATTTTGTGATCAAAAAGAGACTAATTAAATATATGGGGTTGATTGTGTAAATCATCCATTCTTATATAGTGGGCTAATGATCCATGATTTATTGAATCGGGCTAAAACCCATTGGGTGCTCCATGGAGGTTAAAACCCATGGATCATAGAGGAAATGAAAAGCCATGTCAATTAGGGTTTACATGGTGTAACCCTACTTGTGACACAATATATAAAGACCCCACATGCTAGCAAAATCGGCACTAAGACTAGAACAAGGAGGGCTAGCCGATTTTGAGTGAAAGTGTACTTCTCTCAAAGTTATTCCAAGAGTTGTGGTCTTGTGTGAAACATTTGAGGCATCACATTTGTGGTGCTAGGCTCACAAAGTTCTTAAGGAATCCAAGCAACAAGAAAGGTATGTTCTTCTACTAGCTTTTATGTTTCAAGTTCCCCATTCCATGCTAGTTAGGTTAAGAACCTTGGAAAAATCAAATTTGCATGTATCTTAGTAAAACATAGATCCAAGGTTTCTAGGGTTGCATGTACATCATATGAGTGTTAGAATGCTCAAAACCCTTCACTGACAAGACCGACACGGAGACGTAACTCCCAACCACTGCTCGTTGAAGGAACATGGTCAGCCTGTAAAGGGCGACACATGTCTTAACAGGGTATGACATGATAATTTGTATAGTTTCATGCCTTCAATTCCTTAAATATAACAGTTTTTAGGAAGATACTGCCAAAACCAACTTGAACATAAAAAGTTCCGATCTTCTCTCGCTTATTGAGATTGAGTGCGTGTCTTTCGGCTGCGTTGGATTGACCAAGGCAATTAAGCTCAGACATCTAGAGCATTTTGTAACAACGAGATCAAGAAACTTAAACAGTTTAGATCCGTAAGTTGTCAATTCATTGTGAAAGGTAGTGTGAAGTGTAATGTCTGTCAATTCCTTTCTAGGTCTCTTCTCCTTACTCATCCACGTTTCAAGACAAAGAAATTTTAGAAATAAAAATAAAAATAACTAAGAATAAAAATAAAATTAAAATACGCTAAAAAAATACAATATTTTTGGATTTTTGATTTTTATGAAAAAGAAAAAAAAAATAGAAATAAACACATTTTTGGAATTTTTGAATTTTATGATTTTTGTTTGGTTTTAATTGTCTCCCTAAATTTGTGCATAGAGGAGAAAAAAATATGAACAAATTTAATGAAAAAAATAATAAAATACAAAATGTACAAAAAAAAATTTGTATGTCTTCAAAACGAATCATTTTAAGAAAACTCACAAGCACATCAAAACGAGCTTTTCCAAAAGGTTTTGTAAACAAATCGGCCATATAATTATCGGTGTGGATTTGTTCCAAATGAACAAGTTTACGCTCAAAACAATCTCGTATAAAATGAACTCTAATATCTATGTGCGTGGTTGTAGAATGTTGAACTGGATTTTTAACAATTTGAATAGCATCATCATTATCACAAAAGATAGGAGTGTCAAGAAAATTCAAACTGTAATTCGGCAATTGATGTAATCCCCATTTGTGATCTTTCCTTTTCATTTCTAGCAAAGGACACATGCTCTCGATTAAAATTTTGAATGCCATGCAAATAAGAGATGTCTCCTATCATGTTCCTGGAACAACCACTATCAACATACCAAGGTCTGATGATATTCCTCCATAGCTGTTCCTGCACAAGTTGCGGGATTAATTAGTTTTGGGACCCCAATCCATCTTTAAAATGGGTTGACCATTACTATTAACTCGGGATACTCTTTCCCATACCATATCTTGTTTACCAATTGATGATTTGGAAGAAAAGACTTTGGGTACCCATTGGTAATTTGGTTTGTGTACTTTCTTGTTGGACCGAATGGGGCCTTTTTCACTTGCCTTTGGGATGGGACTACCTTTTGATTTAGGCTTGTATTGTAAGTGTGAGCTAGAGGACGTTCCTTGAGATGACTTTGACCTCACCTAATTTGGTTTGGTTGAGCCATCTCTCGATTCAGTTTTCGTTTTGTCCTTGAAGGCCTGATTCTTGGCCTTGTCATCATTCCAATTGTTATTACGGGGATGTGACTTCGAAGGATTTCTTTTGGAAGATCTCCTCCTTGGAACTTTCATCCATCTGAATTCAGAGAAGGGATCATATGAATGATGTGGACCGTTTCTAGCAATGTGACCTGGAGTCCCATAATTAAAACAAATATGTCTTTTCAAGAAAGTGTTATTGGAACTTGGTTCCGTCCTAAAAGAGTCTCGTTTCAAAGAATTTCCACACGCACATTTACATTTATCAAACTCTTTTACAACTTTACGTGGTTTAAATTTTTCAAAAATAGGACTATTTGAATTTGAATTAAAAGCAACATCACCACGTTTTTAAAAGAATCTAAAGCAGCTTTTTTAATATCTTTGTTCACACAATTATTTGAAACAAAAGAAAATGAAACGTTATTCTTTGAAAGGTTTTCAATAGAGCTAGCATTACTAATGTCCTCCTTGTCCTCATATTCCACTAATACTTGATCTACACATGAGGTAGAGACATCAATATCATTCACCTCAACACTTTTAGTGGGGCCAGATTACTCAGTCATAACTGAAATTGATACATGGGGCTAGCCATATTGCGCAGGTATTTCTATTTCTATAGTCTCAGAGGCATAAACATAATTAAAAGGAAGTGGAACACTATGATACCCTAAGCCATCTTTATGGTTATCTTTCCATTTCAATTGTTTTTCTATCATAGATTCAATTATCTCACTTGACACATCAAATTTCTTAAAATTAAATTTAGCTTTTAATGCATCAAGACTACCCGATATCAAACTTAACCGAACTAGCACTACTAGAAAAAAGGCCTTTTACGACCCTCATTGTGCGTCGTAAAACGTTCAGACGACGTGCAAATGCGCGTCAAGAAAGGCCATGTCATAACGAGAGACGACGCGCATTTATGACACGCAATGCGTATCATTAAAGCCGCTGTCAAGAAAGGCCATGTCATAATTGAAGATGACACACACTTTTGCGTATCGTAATTTTTTTAAAAAAATTATTTATAGATTTAATAATTTTCAAATTTAATTTGCATTTCATATCTCATAATAGAAAATAAAATATCATATACAAAAAGTACAATCCATTGCACAAAAGTTAATGTCATACAAAATACAAAATAAGAAAGATAATTCATTGCACTAAAATGTCAAATACAAATAATCATCGTTAACTATATAACCTAATACTACATTGGTATTAAGGGACATCATCATAACTCACTGAAGGTCTTGGAACAATGTTCTCGTCATCAACTCTTACACCAACCTTGCTTTAGTAGATGACTTTCACACAATCAATTTCAAACAATTATACAAATAATCATACGAGGCATACAAGATATCATAAATGTATAAGATTATCCAACCAAAATAAAAGAACATAAAAAACATATACCTGTTATATGGCAGTGGCAGCGGGATTTCTCCGGGTTAGCTTCAACGGTGGTCTTCCGGTGGTGGCTGGTGATCACCGAAAAACAACACATCAGTAAAAAAAAAAACAAATCAAAGCATCCTTACTTGTTCTGTGGGTAGTGGCCATCGGATTTTGGTGGTGTTCAACGGTGGTCCTCCAGTGGTGGCTTGTGGTCACCGGGGATATACTAGAACACAACAACAAACTTCAACAATTGTATACCACCAAAAGACTAAAATGCATTTTTACTTTTTTGTCGATGTTGTCAAAAGGAAATTACAACAACTATATATTACCAAATGACTAAAATACCCTTTTAGTTTTTTTGGTCAGAAGGAGATAGATTATAACAATTCTATGTTACCAAAATGTCAGTTTTTTTTGTTGATTTTAACAATGGGAATTTTTCATCAAGTGTGAAGTACCAAATGACTGACTAACATACCCTTTCAGTTTTTTTACCAATTTTGTCAAAAGAAAATTATAAAAACAAATGACTAAAATACCCTTTCGGTGTTTGTCAAAAAGGAAATTTTCATCAACCGTACATTATCTAATGACTGAACTACCCTTTCGTCGATTTTTTGTATATTACCAAATGACTAAAATACCCTTTTAGTTTTTTGTTGATTTTTTCAAGAGGAAATTATAAAAATTGTATATTACTCAATGACTAAAATACCCTTTTGGTTGTGGAACCAGCAAAAGTCATTGTGTCTGCACATCAGATTGGATGTATCCTTGGAATGGGTGGTGTAGTTATATCTGAAATGAGAAACTCAACTGGGGCTTTTATTTGTATTTTAGGAAAGGATCAAACTCCACAGTATGCTACTGAGAATGAAGAAGTAGTTCAGGCATGTTATTGTTATTTCTCTCTCTCTCTCTCTATCTATCTATCTCTCTCTCTCTCTCTCTCTCTCGTGCTGTATAGATTTGAGAAATGATGACACACTAACTATCTATCTATTTTTTAGCAGATAACTAGTGAGTGTTATGCAGTTCACAAACTATGTCCTTCAACGAGGTATGTAAATTGCTCAGTACAACACCTTCCAAGTAAAATTAGTCCATGGACTTACTGTGTATCCACAGTCACCATCACCCACTTTGTTGTCCTGCTGATTTAAACTGTCATTGAGATCAATAACTGCAGAAAGAGAAAATAAGGTTAAAAGTGGAAGAGTTTTGGAAATATTTGAGAGGCTGGTTTGAGAGATTTTGGTTATACCTGAATGTTTTCCTTCAAATATGGACATACGAAATATATACAGGTTCTTCATGACCCTCAAATGTATACTGTTTAGCCCTTGTTCTTGCATCCCACGCCTGTAAAAAAAAACTTCATCTTATATGCATCAGAGTTCAAAAATCGGTATTTGGGTCATTTTTAATAAGAAGGAAATGTTGCCTGGGGACTGAAATCCATGGGATTGAATTCAAATTCAAGCCAAATCCAATGGGAAACAAAAGTAATCTAAAAGATACATACCTGGTAAATGGGTATTTGGGTCATTTTTAATAAAAAAATCTACTTCAGCATATGCTTTAGGCAAAACCAACTGCCTAATTCTACCGACATCACTGGCACTCAGAACCTTCTCAAATAACTGAGTAATAGTGCTATTGGAATTCAAGCTAGAGGGAGATATAGTTAAGAAAAAAAACAAATTGTTTTTCTTTCACATATACTATAAATATAATAATGGAAGATGACAAATGAGTATAAGAATATAAGGATACTTCCCAGATATCTGCAACAGTTCTTGATCAGTTATCTTTGGCTAGTACCTCGGGAGTAACTGATTCCGACCTCTACCCTCAACAGTTGGTCTGGCAACTTTGTTTTCTGGAACTACCCCTTTGTTTGACTGTGACCTTTGACTATTACTACTCCCAGTCCCAATTTTAGATGGTTTTGGAAATGTGACACGTGATCTTTTCACTTGTTGAAAACATGCAACTTTTTCTGCTTCTCTTCATCTGCATTCCAATCAAAACAGAAGAGAGGAAATGACAAATTATCCTGTGGAAAGAAAAAAGCTCTAACATTTGAATAAATTCAGATGTAAAATTACTAAAATAGAAAAGGTTATGAACCAAATCACAAAAAAAGTAGTAACAAGAAATTACTAACCATAACTCTATATGGATGATTGCTTTTGTGAGGATAAACCTCAGCACCAACAGAAAAGCACTCAACACATACATCAAAATCAGAGCAACAAGCACGTTTGATACGAATCTTTCCTGAAATGTCCTTGTTGCAGTAGTTACAATGGTACAAAGCCTTTTTCCCTTCACTCATCCCTTGGCCTATTATCATACAATAAACGAAATTGAGTTTTTAAAAGTGCAAAAACATCATATATATATATATATATATATATACACACACACACACACACAAAATTATCAGAGCATTCTTGTGATCAAATAGATACCTGAAGTTGCAGCCTCTAGATTATCTAGATTTGAGGTTGTCCTCTTTCTTTTTGATCGACTAAATAAAAATGAATGACAGTTACAAAGGATTCAAATCAGAATACATTGCCAAAAATAAAAGTAGCAATACAGATTAACCAATAAAATGAACTTATGTTCATATCAGCCAACACTATGGAGGCGATATATAACCTAACAACCGATCTAACCTTCACTCCTTAAGCCCCAAAAAACCCTACTTTATTAGTATATATAATGTGGAAATGAGAAATTACCATAAGAGTATGCACTGAAAAAATGAAAGAAAATACAAATATGAGGACGCTTTTCACATTTTTTCTAATCTAACATTCATTTATGCTATCTCATTCAAGGCTGCCTTTATGAATTTTCCACTTATAGAAAGATATAATTGAATTTTGGATTATATTCATTTGTATGACATCATTCATTGAATGAAATTGTCAACATACAACACTAATTTATTACCAAGAGAATAACTTAAATATGGTTGAGCGTTGGGACAATTTCATCAATTTCTTGCATTCCCGCACTCTACAGATACATAATTTACATCAGAAGCAGAGTACAAAGCAAAGGATAAAAGGTATTTGAAAAATATGTGTAAGTACCTTGTATAGAGTACTAAACACAAGCCTTGCAGATTCACGAACCTCAACCTCGCTAGAACTTTGAATCTGGTTACTTGCTTTCTATTGTTGACCCTACCGGTGATATCGGTTTATCATTATAAGCATTTAGAAGCTTTCCTTCTGCAGAACTCATTTGAAGATCTTCGGGATTGACTACACTAGCCATCATTTTTCCCTAATTCGAGAAGTGAGCAATTGACCGTCTGATTGAATTCATCGAATCTTCCTTCTCTTTCTTTGATGAAGTGTATTAGATTAAGAGCTTGAATGCGAACTATCATCATAGTCGTCGACATTGGGCGGTGAATCGCCATCACAGTTCGCCATAGGTTAGCAATTTTAGGATTTGGGTTTGCTGCAGCCAAGAAGAGGAAGCCTGGAGGAGTTGATGGATCGTTGGACAAGAAGGTACTGATGATATTACCTGCGTAGGGTCAAGGAGAAGAACAACAAGAAGAGGCGGCATGTATGATGATACGATGAGCACAGAGACCACGATGGAGGCGTAAGAGCCTAAGATGATGATGGTGAGCATAGCGATGCGATAGAGGCGCGGTCATGATAGAGAAAAGAAATAAGGATTCAGAATAACATACGACTAGGGAAGGAAGGATGTGAAAGCATAAAAGGCAAGACCTAGGGCTTTGGTGGGTTTGCGAAAATTAAAGGACCAGATTGGGTAAATGAAGGTGAAGTGTTGGTTGAGTTTTTAAGGTTCAATGGCAGTGGCGGTGGCGATGGCTTAGGGTTTACAGAGAGAAGGAATGAGCGAATGACGGGAGATACTGAGGAGAGAGTAGACGCGGGGTTCTTCAAAATTCTAGAATTTCAGACGATTTCGTTTTCCCCCTTTAAAAACGCGTGTTTAAGCAAAAAAAATATAAAGCGACATTTGAAGAGGACACACATTTAAGATAAGTGCCCTCCGTGTTTGTATATTTTTTCTTTTCTGACACTAATTTCAGGGCACGCACAAATGCGTGTCATCTATCCTTCAAATTTTAGAAGAGATGACATTATTTTTAGGGCGCACGCTTTTGCGTATCGTAAATCACTGTGTGTCATTGTTTGCGAGTCATAAAAGGTTGTTTTTCTAGTAGTGTACCCATCTTCCATATGTGTAATTATTGTTGGATTAGTGTCTAAGTCCATAACTATTTTGGTATGTACTTGACCCGATGGTGCATAGTCCTTTTGGGTTGCCTTCACCAAAGCAACTTGATTGGAGAAATAAATAAAGAGAGAGAGGTTATTATGATTTATTAATATGTTATAAGAATAATATATTAAAGGAGAAATCATATTTGTTTAATTAATATTGGTCAATAATTAATTAAGAATTAATTTTGTGATCAAATGTAATTAATTAAACTAGAGGGGCTGAATTGTAATTATGTGATAGTTACAAAATAAGGTAAGGATTATCTTATTAATAGGTTGGACGAATTTAAGGTGATAAGGCCTTAGAATTCGACTAGGATAAGGGTTTTCAAGGCTTATCTTATGGTTACTTGGTGGGCAAGCAACTAGATAAGGATAAGGACTAAAACCCTAATCTCTACACCTATATAAAGACCCCAAGGCTCATGAATTCGTCCATGCCTTCCCAAGAGGTCCTAGAGACGAATTCTAATACCTCCCCTCTCTCTTTATACCTTCTCCATTTGCTCTTGGTGTTTGTAAGCCATTAGAGGAGTGACACTTGTGACTCTAAGCCTTCCAAAGTCAATTCAAGGAGGAATTGGGATTGTTATTGCTACATAACAATCAAGGTAATATAATAAACCTAATTATATGTTAATATCGATTTCCATATGCTAGAATTAGGTTTTATAGTTTTGGATTCAAAGCATGTACAATAGAGAAACCTAGATCCAAGCATTAGGGTTTGTATGAGCACATAGGATGTTCTTAGGACCAAAACCCATCAGTGGTATCAGAGCCTAGATTGGTTTCTATTGTATTGATGTTTGACATGTTTGAAAAATTCGATTTTTTGGTTTCTGGAGGCTGGACTCGCCGAGTCCATAGCTGAACTCGCCGAGTCCATGCAGACTCGACGAGTCAACTCGTCAGATGGAGCATATCTCGGGATTTCTTGCTGTTTTTGCTTTGGGATAGTTACCTTATCATATTAGATCAATATAAATCCGATTTTATGATATATTTGACTATATTCTTGATCTGATTGAAGATATTTATCAATTAATAAGATAATTGTTTCCTTATGTGATAATTAATTAATTATTTTGACTTAATTGGTAAATTGTTTTGCAACAAATCATTAAATAAATCAAATATGGATAATTATGTAATTAAATGTTAATTTAGATTATTTGTTATTTGATCCTTGTGCTTTGAAAAGTTTCATATTTCCCCTTTAGGTTTTATAGTTTAAATTTGAACCCAAAGGTTTTGTTGTTTTGAAATTTAAATAGTTGAAACCCTAATGTTTTGAAAAAGGTTTCAAAACTTGCCCTCAAGTTTTGGAATTTAAATTTTGATTAAATGGTTTAATTTTGATGTATATTTAAATTCTAAACCCTAATGTGTTGAAATGTTTCAAAACTTGCCCTTAAGTTTTGGAATTTAAAAGTTGATTAAAAGTTTAATTAGGAATGTTAAATTCTAAACCTCTAGTATAGTTTTGAAAAAGTTCAAATCACACCCTTATGGTTTTATTAATTAATTAAAGTGTATAATTAAAAGAGGTTTAATAAATCCATAAAAGTTTAGGTTTACAATTTAATTGAATTAAAAGTATAATTGTTAAATTAGACCACCTAATATTTTAAAAGTGTAAAATACACCCTATACTATATATAACATTAAAAGTCTAACATTATATATATGTATGAGTAAAAGTCAGTCTTACCGTTAGTAGGCCTCATTCACGAAGCTGGTCTATAAGGGGTGTTTAAGGAAATTGCCTATAAAATGGCGATTGAATGGGTATCCACTCTTACCTACCGCACTCTTGACTAGTGGAGGGTCGTTAGCCGAACGGGTAGGATAGGACGAAACCTTCCATTATAAGTATAATGAATTATTAAAGTAACTAAATGTTTTCATAAAAATGCCAATCTTAGTTACTTAGGCAAAAGTGAATTGATGCAATTCCATGAAATTACACTTTGTGCCATTGCAAAGACGTTAGTGGAGCGTGTGTGGTTTACCGGCACACTAAATGGTTCTAAGCAAAGGTAGCAAAGGGTGACTCAATGTTTGTCATAGTTCGGTGGAGCGTGTATGGTTTACCGGCACACCGAATAGGTGACTGTAACATGTGAGGGCACCATGTAAGTTTGCATGGTTATTCACACCCGCTTTGTGATCCTCGGCATCCCAGTCACAAACAAGAGGGGCATATCGAGATTTAAACATGCCATTGAATGTTCAATGAATCTCAAAGGATCTAGGAGTTTTCATAGATTTAAAACTTAAATTCTTTTTCGTTTTTCGTGGTGGAAATTAGTGAATCGTCATTCACTTACCTTCAAATATTCTGCAATTAGGGTTACGGCATCCCTCTCCCGAGTTGTAGAATATTGTGTTGGGTCCTAGCCTTAGTATCTCATTTGGGTGATTTGCTAAGGACTCATTCAATCAACTAACTTGAATTCGTTTTCTCCCGTATTGTAGATGTCAAAGTTCGACAACTATGGTTTTCCCAAATCCCGTGGAACAAGCATTCCACATGAAGATGATATTCCACGATTCGATCGAGGAACAAGAGATCATACTTCACTTCCTCCTCCTCCTCAAATTATTCTCCCTAACCCTCAATTTCAAAGGCTTGAAAAGTTCAAGATCACTCAAGCCCCTTTGGCAAGTAAACATAAAGAAGGAAAGTCGGTGTGTGCACACGTCCTAGGGATGAAGTCACACATTGATAGGTTAAGAATGTTGGGATCCGTTATCTGCGAGGAAATGGTTGTTGATTGGGTTCTTCAGTCACTTCCTAACTCATATAGTGAGTTCTTAAGAGAGTACTATATGATGAACCGCGACGTGACCCTTATAGATCTCACATATATGCTTATTGCTGTTGAATCAACAATGGTTTGGCGCAATAGAAAAACAAAGTTGATTGGTGAATCTGTCTTCAAGACCTCTATAGATATAGACAATGGCAACGAAAGACATGCTATGATCGAAAAGTTTGATCATAAGAGAAAGGCAATGTCTGAAGTAGTTCCATGTCCTGTTCCAAGAGAGTCAATCTGCTTTTATTGCCAAGAGAAAGGGCATTGGAGACAAAGCTGCCCTATTTACCTAAGAGATCTAAGAGATGGGAGAGTCGAAACGTATGGCTCTAATATAGGTAAAATCCATTAACTAACTCTTTTAAGCTTCTATTCTAGATTCTTAATACATAATGTGATAAGATTACAATTGATGTTTTGTAAGATCGAAGAAAAGAAAGGAAGCTTAAGGGAAGAAGTGAGCAAAATCTAACCGTGAAGGAATGGATTTCGGTCGCATTTCTCGAATATTAGATTCTTGAGCTACTACTTAGAGTTAGAATTAGATTGCTAAGAAATATGTATTAGCATAGTTTTTCAATGAATTGCATTGTAAGGACAAAATTTTTCCGCAATAAAATAAATTTTGATTTTATATTATTTATTTATCCTTGCAGTGGCGTATATGAAAAATTGATGTTTGGATGTTTCTATTATTAGCAATAATGGATTTGATTCTTATTATATTATTTATGGAAAGTCGAGAATTTACCAAATAGGGAGAGTTTCTCATCGCCCAAGTTTCAATTGGATAGAAACTTGGAATCATGCAACTTGGTTGCATGATGAATGAGAAATCTCATATTTGATAATTAGACTAATTCATTGACAAAGTGTGAAGTGAAGGACTAGGAGATCGAGTACACACAGTTATGTGTTGATCAAGTCCACCATAAGAGTAACAAAGATATTCGTCATGATTTACTAAAGGTTTAGTAAATGTGATTATACTCACAAGATTAAGTGTAATTCTAGATTGATTGAAAAAGGTTTAAATCAATTGTAGAACGAATAAGAAGAATCAAGTAGGCAGAAAGATAAAAGTTTCTCCATTCTAAGAAGAAGGGAGAGTACCTTTTATGCTTTATGATAGGTCTTAATGATTAAGAACCATATCTCAATTGATCCTCTAAGTGAGTCTTATGTTTAAGAAGAGGAATCAAGAATTGAAGAAATGGTTAAATCAAGAAGTCAATCATACTTCGTTCCAAAACAAGTCTTAGAGTTAAGATTGTGACATTGAGTTAAAAGTATTAAAAAGGTTTGTAACATTCATCAAATGTGGAAAGTTGTGATGTCTTGGATAAGACAAAGACCAACTAGGACCAATTTATGAAGTGTTTTGATAAAAACTACACTGACTCTTGAATATTTGTTTGTCAAGAAATGGTTATTGACAAGAGAATCTTATATGTCAAGGAGTCAGTGGGAGTCTTAATGGTCTTGAAAGGTTTCAAGAATAAATCAAATAGACCTTATCAATCATCACTAGCACACGAATTAAGGTTTACAACCTATCGTATTGACATTATTTTGTTTCTATGTTGTTCCAATTGAGTTAATTATGCATGTGACTCCTATGAGTTCGCATTTGAATGCATAAAAGGCAAGGCACCTTGATCAATGGAAAGTACATTGATAAGAAAAGGTGAGCTGCTTAACTACTTGGAAGACATGGTGGGCAGCTGTGCTACCATAAAGGCAAGAAATCGAGATCAAGAAAGTTCGATCCATATGAGTTTGAATTTGTCGTAAACTTTGGTTTTGACAAATTCACATGGATAGGAACAAATACACCGTTTAAATCTAAGTGTCATAAGATTTCCTCCTTCATGAAAATGATTGTGAGGAAATGCTTTCACTAAGAAAGATTTTAAGAAGATAGTGATTGTAAAATTGCATTCTCGAGTTCGATTATGGTTACGGTATCCCTTTCCATAATTTGAATTGTGAGGTTTGGCAATTGTTTACACACACATATGAACTATCTAAGGAAAAGGTATATAAGTTCAAGAAGCCTTGATAAAAGATTATTAAAGCACTAAGTATTAGAAACATGAACTTAAGAAATTCAATAAGCATTTTTTTTTCTGAAAGTTAAGCTGATTCTGAATACATGTCAAAGCTAGTGGGATCATAAGTGTTATGTTTTATAGTAATCATCATGATAGTGGGAGCATAAAAGTTATGGTTGTATGATTATTATGGAACGTATTGCAAGTTGGCAATATTAATTATAGAAAACAAGAGTTATACCTTGCAAAGTCGTAAGGGTTGTAAAGTTGTTTTGCTATAACTAAGGGAGAGAATATTATGCTTCATTTCAAATCTAAAGGTTTAGGTTGTGGAATGTTAATAAAATTTAGTCAAAGGTACATAGTGTGTTCTTAAAATTTTGATTATGATTACGGCATTCCTCTTCACAATTCGAATTTTGAGAACATAGCAAATAAAACATTATGCGTCATGTCCCATACGCTTCGGGTATAGGATCGATTGCAAATACTTTAATGTTTGACCATTCTAAAATTTTCCAAATGTCGAGCGCATTTAGAGGGAAAAGGGACTAGAATTGGTTTTGACTAAAATAATTAAACAACTATCAAAGGACAATCCAAAGTTCGACGAGGATTGGTTGCTTGTGAGTAGTTGGAAGCATGGTATTGAATGGACCATATCGACATTATTATAGAAAAGATTCTATTAAGAATGAGTTGTCATATGGAAATTATGGAAATGTTTCATATTGGATGGACCATATCGACATCATTACGAATAGATAAGATTCTATTAAGAATGAGTTGTCATATGGAAAATATGGAAACGTGTCCATATTGAAAATTGGATATTGAAAATCTATGACTAGATTAGAAACTTTTATGAAAAGGATGTTCAAAGGAATGTACTTTGAGTGAGAGACATCATATCCAAGGAATTGTCTTGTAACAATCTCCGATAGAGGACTTTGTAATATCATTGGCAATAGTCTTTGTGACTTTGGTGCAGTGACATTACGAAAGGATCATTGCATAAAATGTTAGAATCTAGCATATTCTATAAGTAGAAAGAATTTGATATTCTTTCACTTATGATAAAGGATTTGGAGTTGTGAAATGAGAATGATTGGAAATGTGCTTAATTTGGTCTATTTCACAAAGTAAGAACCATAGGTAAACATTGTGTGCATGCTAAGAGCATGGGACAAGTGTAATAATTCAAGTAAGAAGTTGATTACCCGAAACGACAAATAATGAGTAATCGATATGGTGATAAATAAAAGGAGTTTTATTTATACTCAAAGGTTTGAGGCCATATGGGATTAGTATTATTCTTGTGTTTCACATTTGCATGTTTTGACTTCCAGAATAATTGAGTTTATCGAATTATTCGAACGGGCCACAGTCATTCATATGTTGGAAGTAAATATGAATGAAGACTGTCGTGAATTAGTGTGTGGATTGTCTAAAAGAGTATTAGACATAAGCAAATGTTTGCTGCAACGTTCATGAGTGCTTATGAATATGATTTGAGCATTGGATTAAACCCACGCTCACTTGGATCACTCCATGAATTGTATCACGAGTGATTGGTGAGACGATAACATCATATATTCTTGAAACCGAGATGTGTGAGTTGTATCTTGCAAATCGGTTGCACATTGATAATATGTAAACGCACTAGTAACTTGGTGTTATAAAACATATTGTTGTGTGTAATTCGGTGAGTGAGTGCAAGCAAGCATTGTATCAAAGTTTATCCGTTCCTTTTATCCAAAGTAGGATAAAAGCGATATCTTTGGGCCCCTCGATGATTTTGTGATGACAAACGTAAATGCTCGGCCGGGCTAGGGCTAATTTGATTTGTTCAATTAGTCAGTCGTCATAAATCGGGAATCGAGATATAGTACAAAGAGAATGATTTGAAATCATATCTCATATGATATCTAGAATGGAGGAATATATGATCCCTTATCTAAGGACACGCGTATCTGATACGATCAGAGTTGACAGCGGCTTTAGAAAGCTACGATTGCAGATCAGGATCTGAAGTCATACGCATAATAGTTGTTAGACTTATCCAAGTGGGAGACTGTTGGATTAGTGTCTAAGTCCCAAACTATTTTGGTATGTACTTGACCCGATGGTGCATGGTCCTTTTGGGTTGCCTTCACCAAAGCAACTTGATTGGAGAAATAAATAAAGAGAGAGAGGTTATTATGATTTATTAATATGTTATAAGAATAATATATTAAAGGAGAAATCATATTTGTTTAATTAATATTGGTCAATAATTAATTAAGAATTAATTTTGTGATCAAATGTAATTAATTAAACTAGAGGGGCTGAATTGTAATTATGTGATAGTTACAAAATAAGGTAAGGATTATCTTATTAATAGGTTGGACGAATTTAAGGTGATAAGGCCTTAGAATTCGACTAGGATAAGGGTTTTCAAGGCTTATCTTATGGTTACTTGGTGGGCAAGCAACTAGATAAGGATAAGGACTAAAACCCTAATCTCTACACCTATATAAAGACCCCAAGGCTCATGAATTCGTCCATGCCTTCCCAAGAGGTCCTAGAGACGAATTCTAATACCTCCCCTCTCTCTTTATACCTTCTCCATTTGCTCTTGGTGTTTGTAAGCCATTAGAGGAGTGACACTTGTGACTCTAAGCCTTCCAAAGTCAATTCAAGGAGGGATTGGGATTGTTATTGCTACATAACAATCAAGGTAATATAATAAACCTAATTATATGTTAATATTGATTTCCATATGCTAGAATTAGGGTTTATAGTCTTGGATTCAAAGCATGTACAATAGAGAAACCTAGATCCAAGCATTAGGGTTTGTATGAGCACATAGGATGTTCTTAGGACTAAAACCCATCAATTATATCCCTAGACTAGATTATAATGCCTGTAACCAACTTCTGATGCCAACTCTATTCTTGAGTGACACTAACTATCTTTAGTGTGTGTATGTATATATATATATATATATATATATATATATATATATATATATATATATATATATATATTCTTTATATAGAGTATTAGGTATTATCGTTCACTTATCTTCTTAACAATGATACTTCTAATATTATTTTATAGGGTTATCTATTTATCCTAACATAAAATAGAACCACATTTGGTTCCGCACATAGTATGATATATATATATATATATATATATATATATATATATATATATATATATATATATGTCCAAGTCCATAACTATATTTGGTATGTACTTGACCCGAGAGTAGCATGGTCCATTTGGGTTGCACTCCACCAAGACAATTTTGAAGGATAGACTTTTGAGAAGACGATAATTATGATTTATTAATATATTATAAGTTCTAATATATTAATATGAAATCATATTATTTAATTAGTATTGATCAAGAATTAATTTGGAATTAATTTTGTGATGAAAAGAGAATAGGGATTAATTGTGTAAATCATTTGGTTCTATAAAGTGGGCTAATGATCCATGATTCCTTATGTTGGACTAAACCTACATGGTGACCCATGGATACTCCATGGAGGTTTAAACCCATGGAGCATGAGGAATGTGGAAAGTCATGCACATTAGGGTTTGCATGGTGCAACCCTAATGTAACCACACTATATAAGAAGCCCTTTGGTCCATGAAATCGACACCTAGAGCCCTTGTAAGTGTGCTAGCCGATTTTGAGTGCGTATTATCTCCTATTATGTTCTTCCATTTGTTGGTGGTGATTTTTGGTTCCACTTAAGGTATTCGTACTATTAGTTCTAGGCTCTTAAAGCTTCAAGGTTTCAACTACACTAAAAGGTATGTCATCTAACTATATTTTTGTAGTGTAGTTACTCCATTGTATGCTAGTTAGGATGATGCTTTGGAATTTTGAAAGTTTGCATGTATATTAGAGAAAACATAGATCTAAAGCATTTATGGTTGCATGTACACCATAGGAGTGTTAGAATGCTCAAAACCCATCACTAGTATCAGAATCTAGGATTGTTTTCCATTATACTTGATGCTACTTGCTTTCAAATGCTTGAAAATCGAATTTCTAACTTCTGGGAAGTGGACTCGCCGATTCCACTAGAGAACTCGCCGAGTTCTCTCACAAATCTGACAAACTCGCCGAGTTAGTTCATGTACTCGATGAGTGGGAGCTCCTAAGTGCAGATTTTCGAGTTTTAAGGCTGGAATTGGACTAGGATCATTACCCTAAACTGTTTTTGAACTTATAAACTTGTTTTGGATGTGGTAATGATCATGCTAATCCAATTTAAAAGATAATTGTCAAAGTTTCATGTTTTGTATTAGTTTATGTGATTAGGCTAATTACATGAAATTTGTTTGATTTGAATTGTCTTGTTCATATGAGTTTAATTGTATCTTCTATGAATTATTTTATTATTGTATTAGTTAAATAAATGTTTTAAATTTTTTTAATGGACTCCATAACTTGTCCTCAAGTTATGGATGTTATGGAACATCTATGGTTTTTCTATTAAAGATGTCATTAAACTCATATGTTATGGACTTGAAGAGTTTTGCTAAGTTTCAAACTTGTCCTCAAGTTTTGGAATTTGTAAAAGTCTCACTAAATGAAACTTTAATTCCAAACCTTAGAATTTTATAAGTTAAAATTCAACCCTTATACCCAACACAATATTTGACAATTTTAGAGTACCAAGTACATTTGCATGGTTATTCACACCTTGTTTATGATCCTTGGTATCCCAGTCACAAACCTGAAGGGCATAATCGAGATTTAAACATGTCATTGAATCATTCAATGAATCTCAAAAGGATATAGGAATTTCAAATCCAAATAAAATTTAATTAACAAATTTTATTTTCATGGTGGAAATTGGTAAATCGTCATTTACCTACCTTCAAATATTTTGCAAGTTGGATTACGACATCCCTCTTCCAAATTGTCAAATATTGTGTTGGGTCCTAGCCTTAATATTTCATTTTGGGTGTTATATTAAGGACTCTTTATCTAATCTAAAATTTGTTTTTCTTTCTTTTCAGATGTCTTCCAACACTGCTTTTGGCTCAAACCTTACCGACTCCTTCTCTCTCATGAACCTTTGTGGGAGAGTCATCTTTAATGGGACTAATTTCAATTATTGTATTAGGAACATCAGGATGGTCACTCTCTATGAGGACAAGGAATATGTCTTTGACAAGGAGCTGAAGGAAATTGATGAGTCTGCTGCTACTCCTCAGGAGAATGTTGATTTTAGGGCACATGAGAAAGATGCCACCAATGTAGCTTGTATCATGCTAGCCACCATGTCTCCTGAACTCCAAAAGTCCTATGAGGACTTCTACCCTTTTGAGATGCACCAAGACCTGATGGAAAGATACCATGACAGTGCTCGTCAAGAGTGGTATGAAATCATTTGCTCCATGATTACAACAAAGATGAAGGATAGTGAACCCATCACGGGCCACTTGCAGAAAATGAAAAGGTTTGTGGACCGGCTGCTCAAATTGAATATCAACTTTGACGAGGAGCTGGCTATAGATATTATTCTACACTCCTTACCTCCATGTTATAATCAGTTCCGCCTGACTTATCAGGATGAAGTCACTCTGAGCAAGCGTCAGGGCCTTTTGAGGACTACCGAAAGTGGTCTCAAAGGTAAATCTGCTATAACCACTCCTACTGCTAATGCCCTTGTTCTAGCAATTGGTCAAGGTAAGGGGAAGAAGAGGAAGGCTCCTTCCAAGAGCCGCAAGGGAAAGTCTCTTGATGGATCCTCTTCAAGTGGAACCAAAGGAGGTTCTGCTACTCCTTCGACCATACCAAAAGAAGTAGAGTGTTTCTATTGCCATGAAAAAGGGCACTGGAAGCGAAGCTGCCCCAAATACTAGCAAGATCTCAAATATGGGAAGGTTAAACCCACCCATGCAGGTATTTATAATATTCTATCTAAAAACTCATCACATACTAACTCTTGGGTTCTTGACACATGTTGTGGATTTCACATTTGTTCTGATGTGAAGGGCCTAAAAGGAAGTAAGGATGTGGAGCATGGGAAGATAAACTTGATCATGGGGAATAGGAAGGTTTCACCTGTCACCAAGATTGGAGTTTACCCTTTATTGCTTAGTAGTGGGTTAGAAATAGGTTTGAATAATTGTTGCTACTCGTCTGATATGGCGAGAAATATTATTTCCTTTAATGGTTTGTACAAACAAGGTTTTACCTTTTCGTTTTATAATAAAATTGGTTCAATAAATGCTTATTATAATGGTGTTTTTTATTTTAGAGCATTACCTTGTAATGGTGTAAATGAAACTGTGATGGTTGTAGAAACCTTAAGAAATAATGTGTTGCATATCGATTCTTCTAATGATTTGGATAAGGCATCCTTGTGGCATTTTTGTCTTGGACATGTCAACAAGAAGCGCATAGGCCAACTCCAGAAGGCTAGAGTTTTAGAGTCATTCAACTTGTAATGTTAAAGCATTGCCTTGTAATATTTTATATGAAACTGTGATGAAATTGGTGCTATTAATACGTTTTATAATGGTGTTTTTATTTTAAAGCATTGCCTTGTAACGTTGTATATGAAACTGTGATGGTTGTAAACAACTTAGGAAATAATGTGTTGCACATTGATTCTTCCAATGAATTGGATAAGGCATGATTGTGGCATTGTCGTCTTGGACATGTCAGCAAGAAGCGCATAGGCTAACTCCAGAAGGTTGGAGTTTTGGAGTCATTCGACTTAAGGTCAGATGATACTTGCGAATCTTGCTTACTTGGAAAGATGACCAAGTCACCCTTCACCGGTACTTGTGAAAGGGATGAAGGATTGTTGGATCTCAATCACACCGATGTGTGTGGACCTTTTAGAACTGACACAAGGGATGCTAACCGCTTCTATGTGACTTTTATTGATGATTACAACATATATGGCTATATCTACTTAATCAAACATAAGTCAAAAACCTTTGAGAAATTCAAAGAGTTTAAACAAGAAGTGGAGAATCAGCTTGGCAGCTCCAATCTGATCGGGGTGGTGAGTATCTTAGTATCGAGTTCCTAGACTATCTTAAGGAGTGTGAAATTGTTGCATAGTTGACGCCACCTAGGACACCACAACGTAATGGTGTGGCTAAGAGGCGCAACTAAACCTTGTTGGATATGCTTCATTCTATGATGATTCGAGATCCGTTACCAATCTCATTCTGGGGTTATGCCTTGGAGACTGCTGCCCATATCCTTAATCGAGTTCCAACTAAAAAGGTTGCCAAAACACCTCACGGGATGTGGACAGGCAAGGTTCCCTCGTTAGCACACATCAAGGTTTGGGGTTGCGAGGCTTTCGTGAGGCGCAAAACTCACGATAAGCTCGAACCTCAGAGTAAGTGGTGTATTTTCATCGGCTACCCGCAAAAGTCCTTTGGATATCTTTCTATAGACCGATTGACAATGTTGTCTTCATTGCGAGGAGAGTAGTCTTTAGCGAGAGAGAGCTCGTATACTAAAGGGACAGTGGGAGGCAAATTGACCTTTAAGAACTTCAAGAGTTAACCGATGAAGGAACCTCAAACACTAGCGATCAACCTGAGGAGGAAACTCCTGTTGAGCTGGTTGACGAGTCTGTACCTCTGAGGCGTTCCGGTAAAGTTAGATTTCCACCTAAGTTTTATGGTTTCCATATTACTGTAGAAAGTGATACATTTATCAGTGATAGTACACTGGTAAATCTGGATGAACCTAACAACACTACTAGAAAAAAGGCCTTTTACGACGCTCATTGCGCGTCGTAAAACGCTCAGACGACGCGCAAATGCGTGTCAAGGAAGGCCCTGTCATAAAGAGAGACGACGCGCATTTATGACGCACATTTACGACGTGCATTTACGACGCGCGGTTATGACACGCAATGCGTATCAAGGAAGGCCCTGTCATAAAGGAAGACGACACACATTTGCGTGTCGTAACCTTACGACGCGCATGTTTATGACACGCAATGCGTATCAAGGAAGCCCCTGTCAAGAAAGGCCATGTCATAAATGAAGATGACACACATTTTTGCGTATCATAATTTTAAATGTTCTAAAAAATATATTTATATATTTATTAATTTTTAAATTAAATTTGCATTTAATGTCTCATAATAGAAATAAAATATCATATACAAAAAAATACAATCCATTGCATAAAATTTAATGTCATACAATTCTATTTTTTACAATATCTAAATTTGCATGTAATCTACTCTCTACATCAAATTCCAACTAAGTAAAGTTGCATCTTGCCTTTCATAATTCTTTAAGACTAATGCTCCAAATAGATGTTATATGGGTAAGAAGTTGTACATTGGCCCATCTACTCTGTGTTTCATACTAACAATTGAAATGAAGAATGCAACACTTGCATTTGCAGCATCTTATCTCTTTCGGCTTGAGCTTTCTTTTCCTCTTCTAACTCCAAAGCTATTCGCTTTCATCAACCCTATAAACACAACACAAAATCACTTGTCATTTTCATTCTACTTTTAAAATTAATTCTTATCAGGACATTCTGCTTTTAAACCTACCAATCTACAAAATTTTCAAAGAATATAATTTATAATTTTTATGGAAAGTACATTGCTATTTCTTGAATACAAGATGTTACAAATCAAGAAACTTACAGGGACTGCCGACCACCATGAACCTGCAAGACACGAGACATCAAATAAATCAAAATTAAATTTTTATTTTTTTTGCTTTCAGTAACGATTAACATTTAACAAAAAAACAAAAGGTCAACCCACTCCCTTTGCCTCATTCCAGCTGACCCACTCCCTGGAAACAAGAAAAAAAACTATCAACCAACATTTTACTTATATTTGTGAGGTTTTCATATTGATTTATTTATTTGTTAATAAATAGTTTACATACTACACCTATGGTATGGATTAAGTATTCAGGGGAGGATTTACTATCAAGGAAAATGTCGAGGGTAAATTGTTCACATTGGTTTGAGTGATCTGCAATCTCTTTGAATTTGAAAGTATGACTTCGTCTTGAAGCTGCATAAAATAAATATCAATGAATACAAGCGCATAAGTCATAATCACATCTATTATTGTGTGCACATTAAACTAACACTGATTGCTAAAAGAATAAAGGTTTTGACATGTGCTAAGGACTTATGCACAAGTATTAATCAACTATGAAAAATGGTATTATTATTGGACCTATTTAACATATGCATGGACTTATTAAGTTTATTCATGAAAAAGAATAGAATAGAAAAGCACCTTTAGCAAATCTACCCAGTTTTAGCAAATGTATTACAAATACAAGAGTTGTTGTACCTCAACTGCTCTTGCTTCAAAAAAGTGATCAGGTTTGGGCGCATGACCACCATTATGCTGAGGGATTCTAATTTTGCCTTCCTACAACCAAAAATAAATAATAAAAATAAAAATATAGACTAAAGTTTTTTTTATTAGATAAAGTACAGACCTTGGTTCCATAAACAAGACCACCTCCAGCAAGAGGATGAAAGCAAGCTACATTGACCTCATCTTCTGCACTCGGAAGCGCACTGACAAGTTCCATATCTGAAACTCTATATACCTGAAACCCAAAACCATATGTTCAAATAATAAACAACCATCA
Source organism: Lactuca sativa (assembly GCF_002870075.4). Taxonomy (NCBI): domain Eukaryota; kingdom Viridiplantae; phylum Streptophyta; class Magnoliopsida; order Asterales; family Asteraceae; genus Lactuca; species Lactuca sativa. Next base: position 117,251,048 of record NC_056630.2, on the reverse strand, counting down.
ATCGACAAATGTGGATAGAAAATTAGAAAAAAAAATAGTAACCTCTAAAACTGTGTAAATGGATAATGAGGTCTCCCCATTAATAACAATGCTTTTAAGAGGGGAACTGTGATGTCGACCATAAGCAAGCAATATGTGTTCAGAGGTTGGCGAAAACTACAAACATTTTTAAATTAATTAAATTACATTCAAACAGAACGTAAATTTCTTCATATTAGATATAATAAATAAACCTACTTACCTGAATAGATGTTAAACAATGAATAGCTCTAATCGGCCTCGACTTAAGTATAGTACCAAAACTACACCAAACCAATATCAATACATTATTAATTTTCAATTAAAGAAATATATATATTAAAATATAAAATGATAAATAGAAAAAGAAATTGAAAATTTACGTTGCATCCTCGAGCAAATATATCCAAAACAATTATAAGTAGAATAACATAGTAGGTTGTTCGACTTCAGCAGCAGTAATAAAGACTTTACACCAAAATAAGAAAGTGGGACAGGAAAGTAAAGTTCACAGGGCACAAAATATGGTAATGACAGGGAAGGGCAAAACTAGAATATATGCAGTTTTGGTAATCTGAACAGGGAATAGAGTATACCAAAGTTTTAGAGGCTTTTCTATAGAAATAGAAGATGATCTTACTCTGTCCACATCCACATTATTCTTTGCCTCCAGCTATGTTGTTGAAGTTGGAACCTTTAAAGAAATGTTCTTAGCTACATTAAGTTGTGAAGCTTTTTAAGCAAAAATGGAAAGGCATGAGATCTGATTGGTTAATTCATCAACCGAAATGTCTTCTGTAAGCAAAAAGTAAAACATGAACTTCAACTTAAAAAAAACTAATATAGAAAAAGGCATAAATTAAAGGAGAATATGTTATATATCAATGGAAACATACCAGATTGGATAAGTTTCTCAATGGCAATGATATCATATGTTTTATCATTACATGACTCCTTAAGTAGATCAAGCAAAGAAAGAATTGTTTGTTTCCAATACCGAATGTTGAACTCCATTGGTCATGCACTCATGCTATGAACACAAATGAAAAGTCTTAAGGAATTCAGAAAGATAGCTTAACCATACCTGGGAGATCTTGTAGTCAATGTCTCCCCTTGAGATGGAAACTTTAAATTACTACTACCCTCACTTCTTCTGTTATTAAATCAATGTAGAACCTGCTGCATCCATTAATGCTTTGATCATTTTGTTTCTTCAGAAAAAAAAGAAAAAACACATCAAATCACTCACTGATTCCATTAGATATCATAAACCAAATCGAACCTAGGCAACTCTTATCAAACACAACTAAGTTTTTCAGTTTTTGCATTTCTAAAACTCTAAAAAATCACTTCAAAAAATATAATAATAATAATAATAATAATAATAATAATAATAATAATAATAATAATAAATAATCGTGAAAAAAATATAAAAATGGCTACATAAACCAGAAGAAAAGGAGACAAGTCAGTAATAGACCATCCAAATGAAAACCAGCTATCCTTTTTTTCATACTCTACTTGCCTTCTTCCATTGATTTTACATATTCAACTTTTGCATGTGCAAAGAACCTGAAAGATGAACGCAAAATGTCTAAAAGGTCACAATCAGATATTACAAAAGATACAAGTAATTATTAAACCAAAAAAAAAAAAAACAGTAACACGTGCTTGTGTAACCAGAACACAAACCTCCATAGAAGAATAACTTTTGGATCAAGATCTCTCTCAATACTTCTAGCTTCTGGGTCATCAGAATCCATCGTTTGTTGGAGTATACCAGCATATAACTTAATATATTACCTACGAAGATGACAGAAGTGCTAAATTTGGCTCCAAGATAACCTATAGTGAAACTAAGTAGTGGCGATCTCGAGCCCATGCAGAAACTGCATGACCCTTGGCAGGTTCATTTATTCCATCTTCAAATATCTATCATTTGTGAAAATTGAAGCTTAGAAATCTTGCACATCAAAGGGTACTTACTACTTCCATTACAACTGTTTAAATATGCAAGGAACAAGGATCATACCTCAACCCAATCCTTAGGACTGAGATCTTCCCATTTCTTATCCACCATCCAAGGAGGTTGGCTAGAATCGTGATACATAGCAAGCCTTTCAAGTTGCAATGACTGGAAAAAAAAGCATGTGAGATATCAAAAAGACATAAACTTAATATTTTTTGGTAAATGATGAAAAAGTAGAAGACATATATCATGACTAGGACATAAAGAACTGAACTTTGTTAAGAATTCATTTCCTGTTTCTAAGACCTAAAGAGGTGTCAATGACTAAATATTTAAATGGAAAAGCAGGATACAAAAGATGGAAAATGGGACTGACCTTTCGTAATTTATCTAGTGCACCACTGGTGTCAAATGTTTCATTCCCCTTTTCATCCACTGTAAAAGCAGCAAGCTTTGCCAGAGTAAGACCAATAGCAAAAGGATGTCCTGGATTGCTGAACAAAAAAACAATGTTCAAATCGGGCAAATGAAGAAATATGGACTGAGAAGCTGATTTTTAGGCAACCTCATCCTCCATTCTTAGAGATTATTAAGAAAATGTGCAGAAATTATTAACAAACCTTTCCAGAAACCAATTCTTAAGGCCCCTGATGAAAATCCATGGACATATTCACCCAAATATCGTCGAAGCATTAAAAGGATTATAGTTATTTGCAATATAAAGGAATAAAATAATGTTCAAGACAATAACAAGCCATCAATAAATTATACTTATACTAAGAAAACTGAATAAATTGTACCATTAAAAAGATTATAGTTATTTGTAATATAAAGGAATAAAATACTGTGACATGGCAAGGAGATATTGTTGCTGAAGCCCTCCACTCTAGGTTCTCTCCACCACAACCAGAACCTGATGATTTGAATGATTGGTGTAAACAGTCAAATGTCACTCCCAATACTTCAGAAGCATCATTTTGCTAAGCTGCATTTCTGAGAAAGTGAGATGAAGTAGGAACGAAAAAGATTTTAATCCTTTTTTAATGTAAAAAACAAAATCTTTTTATAAATGTAACTAACCTCGACAGACAGCTGTTCCTTTTGTTTTTGGATTGCAACTTCTATGCAAGAATCGAACTGATGGAGAAAGTCATTCACCCTCCAACTGTCTAATTGTGGAGGGTGGCGACATAGAAACACAGTGACAGCCTAGGCTGCCGACCATGGCGGTAGATGGTGCTTGGTGGGGAAAACAGAAAAGAATGAGAAGAAAATAATAGGAATCGATATCTTAGGTTGGAGAAAAAATTTTCTCGAAGTCCTCTTCCCCCTCTTCCCTCGACGGTGACTCATAAATCCGACAGACCCACACAAAAACCTTGAACAATTCCCTCTCTAGCCGCCAAGACGAACGAATAGAAGATTAGGGCTGTTTTGCGATGCTAGTGGTTTGGTTAGAGGGGATGTATGAACTAAATATGAGCAGTCGTCTCTAATAGAAGATCTCAAAGGGACCCTGGTTTCAACAGACGGCTTTCATCCAAAGGATACCTGATGTCAAAACGTGGCCGCCAATTAGGTTTTTTTTTCATGTGGAGGATGTAGTTGGAGGTTTTCATCCAGAGAAATCCCGAGTTGTGTTGGATGAAGGACTAGGGTTGGAGGCGTTGGAGGTGGGTGAAGATGAAGTCGATCCCTAAGGCTTTTTTCTTGCTAATTCAAAGATTAGGGTTGATGGCTGAGAAAGGATCGAACAGGCGGGGGTTTTGATTTTTATGGATTCCATTTCCCCCCTGGTTTTGATTTTTATGGATTCCATTTCCCCCCTTAGCTATTAAAATGCGCGTTTCATTAAAATTATAAAGCGACAGCCATAGACGACGCACGTTTAAGATAAAGTACCCTCCGTGTTTTTAATTTTTTTTCTTCAGACACTAATTCAAGGGCACGCAATAATGCGTGACCTAAATCCTTAAATTTTTTGAAGAGATGACACTTTTTTAACGTCACTCTCTTTTGCGTAACATAAATCTCCGAGTGTCGTTGTTTGCGCGTCGTAAAAGGGTCTTTTTCTTGTAGTGCAACTACAAGGAAGTCATGGCAGGCCCCTAGTCTGCTAAATGGAAAGAGGCAATGCACAGCGAGATTGAGTCCATGTATGACAATCAAGTTTGTAACTTGGTTGACAATGTACCGGGTCGTAAGATAGTCGGGTGCAAATGGATCTTCAAGAAGAAGACCGACATGGATGGGAAAGTACAGACTTATAAGGCATGACTAGTCGCGAAGGGCTTTAATCAAACTCTGGGAGTTGACTATGATGAGACCTTCTCGCTAGTAGCGAAGATTAAATCTATTAGGGTAATGCTAGCCATAGCTGCATTTCATGATTATAAAATATGGCAAATAGATGACAAAACCGCTTTCCTTAATGGAAAGTTGGCTGAGGATGTTTACATGAATCAGCCATAGGGTTTGTCAATGCAGAGTTCCCTAATAGAGTGTGTAAGCTTGAGAAATCCATTTATGGATTGAAACAAGCATCTCACAGATGGAATCTTTGTTTCGATGAGAAAGTCAAAGAGTTTGGCTTTTCGAGAAGTGAGGATGAGTCCTGTGTATATGTCAGAGATAGTGGGAGTATAGTTATCTTTTTGGTACTGTATGTGGATGACATACTACTCATAGGAAATGACATCCCAACCCTATATGAAGTGAAATCCTGGCTTGGGAAGTGTTTCGCTATGAAGGACCTTGGAGAAGCTGCCTATATCCTAGGGATAAGGATATTAAGAGACAGGAGTAAAAGACTAATTGGACTTAGTCAAAGTATATACCTACTTGGACAAAGTGTTGAAGAGGTTCAACATGCATAATTTCAAGAAAAGTGACTTACCGATCTAGCACAATGCCAGACTAAGTAAAGCTTAGAGTCTGATTATAGAGGCTGAGATAGCTTAGATGAGTCGATTACCATATGCTTCCGCTGTTGGCTCGATCATGTATGCTATGATTTGTACTCGCCCTGATGTAGTCTTTTCTTTGAGCATGGTCAGCAGATATCAAGGGAATCCTGGCAAGGTTCACTGGACTGCGGTAATAAACATTCTCAAGTACCTGTGGAGGACTAAGGACTGGGTCCTTACCCTCGGTGGGAGTGATAACTTTAGAGTGACAGGGTATAGTGACGACAACTTTAGAGTGACAGGGTATCATGTGTTGGGTTTTGAGCAATCTAACACTTCCTAAGTGTGCATGCAACCCTAATAAACCTTGGATCTATGTTTTCTTCTAAAATACATGCAAATAATAATTTCCAAGGTTTCTTCCTAACTAGCATAGCATAAGGATTATGAATCATAAAACTACTAGTAGAAATACATACCTTTTGATGATGGTTGATTGTTTGGAGTTTGAGAGCCAAGCACCAATAGTGTGAATGCCTCAAATGGAATCACAAATCACCACAAACACTTGGAAAACTTTGAGAGAGTGTATACACACATAGAAAATCGGCCACACACACAAAACCACACTTGTGGCTATTTCATGCAACATAAGCATGCTTATATAGTGTGCATGGTTAGGGTGAAACCCTAATAACCCATGACCTTTCCTTTTCCAAGGATCCATAGGTTAAAAGCTCCATGGATCATCCATGGACTTCCATATAAGCCTAGCCCATTAACAAATGAGTGTTAGCCCACACCATATAAAACAATAGCCCACAATTTAATTAGTCTTCCTTTTAATCTCTAAATTAATTCATAATTAATTTAAGACTAAGACTAATTAAATAACTTCATATTAATATATTATAACTTACAATATATTAATAAACATATGTGTATAACTCTCATAAAATTATCCATAAATAGTTCGGGTGAAGTGCAACCCAAATGGACCATGCCGGGTCGGGTCAAGTATGTACCAAATAAGTTATGGACTTAGACACCTTATCCAACAGACTCCCACTTGGATAAGTCTAATAACTATATTTGCGTATGTTACTTCAGGAACCAACCAGCAATCGTAGCTCTTGAAAACTCTGTTGAACTATGAAACGCCATTTTAGATAAGTGATCATATAATCCTCTGTTCTCATGATATCAGCCGGACAAATACTTGGAACAACGTCATACTTATTGTCCAGCAGTTTTTTTCCCGATTTTCGATTTGTTTGACAAAGAACTTAATCGAACACATCAATTTAGTTCTGACCGGCCGGTACATAGGTCACAACAAAATCATCGAGGGGCCCAGATATCGCTTCTATTTCTAGAAGGAACAGATAAACTTCGACTCATATGCTTGTTCTACTACTTGTTGAATTGTACATAAAGGCACGTTTTATAACATCAAGTTACTGATGCGTTTACGTGCAATCAATGCACAACCAACTCATAGGTAACAACTCATATCTCTAGGTTTGAAGATTTATATGATATTACCGTCTCACGATCACTCGAGATAAATTCCATGAAGTGATACAAGTGAGCGTGGGTTTATTCCAATACTCATAACTTATGAGCACTCATGAATGTTGTAGCAACCATTGCTATGACTAAACCCATTTAGCCATCTACAAACTCAATTCATGACAGTCTTGATTCATACCTACTTCCAACATATGAACGACTGTGGAGTGTTTAAATAACTTAGTCATTCGGAAAGAATAACCTAGCTATTTAGGAAGTCAAAACATGCAAAGTGAAACACAATAATAATCGAATCCAATATGGTCTCAGAACCCTTTTGAATATAAATAGAACCACCTTTTATTTATCACCATATTGATTACACATTATTCATTGTATAATGTTTCAAACAATCAACTTGAGGCTTGAATAAAAACAACAGTCGTCCCATGCTCCTAGCATGTACACTTTGTTTTTCTAAACAATAGTTATGCCATACTCCAAGTATGCACACTATGTTTGTCTATGATCCTTACATTGTGATGTAGATCAATTGAGCATGATTCCAATGATACTCATTTCACAATCCCAAATCCTTATTGTAAATGTGAGAATCCCCGATTCCTATCATTTACCAAAAAATCTATTAGATTTTAAACTTTTATGCAATGTTCATCTTGTAATTATTATGCACAAAGTCACCAAAACCTTGTCACCAGTCATTACAGAGTATTCTAAAGAAGGTCAACCTCTATGGAACGGAAGTCTCATATTCAAAGTACATTGCTTTGAACATCCTTCTTGCATTAAGGTTTTCTAATCTTACATAGATTGAATAACTTCCACCTATGGAGACATTTCCATAGTCCCATTTTGACTATCACTTCCGAACAAGAGTTACTTCTTTTCAGAATATGTCAATATGGTCCTTTCCGACAACTTACATCATACTTCCAACTTTCCCTGAGCAACCAATCTTTGGCGAACCTCAGATTGTCCTCGACAATTGCTTAATCACTTTAGTCATATCCAATTCTAGACTTTTCCCTTCTCAATGCCTTAAGCATTTGGAAAATTTAGAAAAGATGAATATTATAGCACATGCAATTGATCCTATATCCGAAGCATATGGGACACGATTCATGATGTTTGACATAAAGGCATGATACTAGACCAGTCTTTTGCTACAATATTTTTTATTTGCCATGTTTTCAAAATTTAACTATGAAGAGGGGTGCCGTAATCATAATCGAATTTTGAAAACGCAATATATATATAGAATTTCTTCAAGTTGAACCATTCCAACATAAAATTCACATATATATATATATATATATATATATATATATATATATATATATATATATATATATATATATATATATATATATATATATATATATTCTTGACTAAAGATGATTAAAATATCAATCTAAGCTTTAGAATTGAAATGAAGTATAATTTCCTCTCCCTTAATTATAGCAAAACAACTTTTCAACCCCTGCAACTTCACGAATTGAAACTTTGTTTTCTATAATTAACATTGCTAACTTGCAACACTAAACATAATAATCATGCTCCCACTAACATGATGATTATCAGCATAACACTTATGCTCCCACTAGCTCTGACATATTTCCAGAAATTTGCTGGACTTCTGAAATTTAGATTCATACACCCTTTCTTAGATAGCTCACATGTGTGTCTAAACAGTTTTCAGGACTATGAAAAGGGATGTCGTAATCATGGTCTCAATTGCTTAGGCATTTGCCATTTCTCACAAGTCCATGTTAGTGTGCCGGTTAACCACACGCGCTCCACTAACGACTTTTTGAAAATGCAAATAACACAATTGATATCTACGTAAAATCTACTTAGTGAAAGCGTTTCCTCACCATCATTTTCATGAATCGGAGAGAAACCTTATGACACTTAGATTTTATAGTGTATGAGTTCCTATCCATGTGAATTTGTCAAAACCATAATCACAAGATAAGATTAGTGACAAATTCAGCCTTACATGGATTAAACTTGTTCAATTTTAGTTTCTTGTCACCTTGGTAGCACAAGGCCCACCAATGCTTCCAAGTTGAACTCTGATAACTCACATGCAAATTCAACTTATTTGAAGTAGGTACAGAAATAAGAATTATGTCAACACGATAGGTTGCAAACCTTAAGTCGTGTGCTAGTGATAAATTACAGGTTTTACTCTTGATTAAATCTTGAAACTCTTTCAGGATCTTTAAGGCTCCCATTGTCCCCTTAACATACTAGTTTCCCCAGTCAAGAACCATTCCTTGACAAAACAAATATTCAAGGGATAGTGCGGATTCTTATCAGGACTAACACTTCACATAATTGGTCTTAGTTGGTCTTTGTCTCATCCAAGACATCACAACTTACCAATCTCAAATGTACAAGGGTAGAAAACATTTTACTCTTACATTTGACTAGTGTTAATAAATCTTCCTTTATGTCACTCAAAGTTACAATCTTGGAGTATGACTCTAAGAATTGTTTTGGAACGAAGTATGACTCATCTTCTTGATTTTAACCAATCCAACAATTCACGGCCTCTCTTCTTAGCCATAACAATGCACTAAGACGTCCTTAGAGTATGAATTTGTGATATGGTTTCATAATCATTAAGATGATCATGAAATACGATACTAAAGTACTCTCCCATCCTTTCAGATTTGAGAAACTTTTATCTTTCTGCCTAATTTGATTCTTCTCATTTGTTTTGTCATACATTGTAACCTTTCCAATGTTACAGAATTATACTTAACCTCATAAGTATAATCATATTTACTAATCTTTAGTAAATCATGACAAATCAATCTTTGTGGTGGACCTTGACCAGCGCACACCCAGTGTACCTAATTCCTTAGTCCTTCAATTGGCTCACGTATACATGTGATCAAAGAATTAGTCTTAATTTTCAAAGATGAAAATTCTCATTCATCATACAATACAACTTGTATGATTCCAAGTTTATGTCCAATTAAAACTTGGGTGATGAAAAACTTTCTTCATTTGGTAAATTCAGACACTACCACAAGTGAAAGAATCAAATCCACTTTCCAATATTGCTATTACTGGAAACATATAAGCAACAATTTTCCACAGATGCCATTGTAAGGATATTTTTTAAAATAAATAAAATTAAAACCCTTTTTTTCTTTTATTTTAAAACTTTGCGGAAAAACTTATCCTTACAATCCACATGAAAACCTTGTTGTTATCTATTCATAAGCAATATATTATAACTCTTAAGCAATAGCTCAAAATTCTGATTGCCGAACCATGCGATCGAAACCCACCTTTGCAATCAGAATCAACATATACTTACTTTAAGCTTCCTATCTTTTCTTTGATTCTTAAAAACATAAACATGCGACCCACTCACATTATGTAATAAGAATCTCCGAATAGAATCTTAATAGAGTTAGACAGTGGACTTTAACTAAAGTAGAGTCAAACCTCTTGACTTGATCAACCTTATGACCTTTCAGGTGAATAGGGCGGCTTCGCAACCAATGCCCCTTCCTTCGGCAACAAAACATATGGACCCTTTGGTAATGACACATGAGACTATCTCAGACTTAGCCTTTCTCTTTACCATTTGGTCAATCGAGTTGACTATGGCCGATCCCTTTCCATTGGGAATAGAAATCTTTTTCTAGATATCCAATGCTACCATTGTCAATGTCCATTTAAGACTTGGGAAGTTGTTCTTTTAATCAAATTTTCTTTACTGGTGTTCCAAATCATTGCTGATTCCACAACACCAAGCAAATAGATAACATCATTAAGGGTCATGTCATAGTCTGTCTCATAGTAGTCCCAAAGAGACTCACTATGTTACTAAGAAAGTGATTGAACATCCAACTTTCACGAGACTTTGACACCCAACTCTCCCGGCTTGTCAATATGTGACTTTATCTCCAAGATGTGAGCACACATAGACTATGCTTACGAATAGGGATTGAGTGACTTTAAACTTTTCAAGAACTTGTGGGTGAGGGAGAATAATTGGAGGAGGTGGAGGAAGTGAAGCATGATGTTGAGGGACACCATCTTCAAGAGATTTGGGAAGATCATAATTGTCTGAACCAGACATCTATAATGGGAGAAAATCAAGTTAGTTGATTCAAAGTCCTTAATATAACACCCAATATGAAATATTAAGGCTAGGACCCAACACAATATTTTATAATTTGGAAGAGGGATGTCGTAATCCAAGCTATAAAATATTTGAAGGTAGGCGAATGACGATTCACCAATTTCCACCATGAAAAATGAAATAATTTATTAGGTTTTAATTGGATTTGAAATTCCTAGATCTTTTGAGATTCATTGAACTTTTCAATGACATGTTTCAATCTCGAGTGTGCCCTCTCAAATTTTGTGACTGGGATGCCGAGGATCACAAAACAAGGTGTGAATAACCATACCAATTCACTTGGTACCCTTAATATTATCACCCAATCAATGTGCCGGTTAACCACACACGCTCCATTGATCTATGACAAACATTAAGTCACCCTTCATGATCCTTACTAGTCCAAGTTAGTGTGCCGGTTAACCACACATGCTCCACTAACGACTTGGTAAGGTACAAAGTGTGAATTCCATGGGATAGCACCAAATTCACATTTTTCCTAAAGTAACTAAGATTGGGAATTAAATAAAACATTTAGTTACTTTATAATAATCATTATACTTTTAATGAGAATTTAAAGTCATTGTCCTACCCGTTCGGCTAACGGCCCTCCACCAGTCAAGCAAGCGGTGGGTGAGAGTGGACACCCATTAAGTTGCCATTTTATAGACAACAACCTTATACCCACCTTATAGACCGGCTTCGTGAATGAGGCCTACTAACGGTAAAACGACTTGTTCTTATACATATATATATATATATATATATATATATATATATATATATATATATATATATATATATATATATATATATAATAATTAACCATTAATCTTATAATAGTATAAGGGTAGAATTTTAACTTTTAAAACTTCTAGGGTATGGAATTAAAGTTTGTGTGAGACTTTACAAATTCCAAAACTTAAGGGCAAGTTTTGAACAATTCATAAACTTTTGGATATTCATAACTTATGAGTTTTAATTAAGTGTTTAATACTTTTAATTAAGAGTCTCTTGGAAATCCATAACTTGAGGACAAGTTATGAAGTCCATAAAAGCATTTATGGGAAAAACTCTTCAAGAAAATGTAACCTACAACTTCTTAAAAACATTTAAAAGAAAAAACTCTTGTAATTCCATAACTTGAGGACAAATTAAGAATTCCATTAAAACACTTTAAGATCAAGAATTAACTAACAAACAATTTGCAAATAATTCCTATGATCTAACAAAACTCATATGAACATGAACATCCACATCAACAATTTCAAGAATCATATGAACACATATAAACTTGAAATTTGATTATAACTTTGAAATTGGTCCACCATCATCATTACCACATCAAAAGCAGGTTTTATGAGTCCAAAAAAGTTTAAGGTAATGATTCTAGACCAATTCCAGCACCAAAACTCGAAGATATGCTGTCTGGGGGTCCAACTCGTCGAGTACATGAACCAACTCGCCGAGTTGGATGAATTTTGTCTTGGACTCGTCGAGTCCCTTCATGGACTCGGCGAGTCTGCTGTGCAGACAGCACATAAACTTCAATTTTCAGCAATTTGCATCAAGTATTCAAGAAAACAAACCTGGCTCTGATACCATTGTTGGGTTTTGAGCAATCTAACACTTCCTAAGTGTGCATGCAACCCTAATAAACCTTGGATCTATGTTTTCTTCTAAAATACATGCAAATAATAATTTCCAAGGTTTCTTCCTAACTAGCATAGCATAAGGATTATGAATCATAAAACTACTAGTAGAAATACATACCTTTTGATGATGGTTGATTGTTTGGAGTTTGAGAGCCAAGCACCAATAGTGTGAATGCCTCAAATGGAATCACAAATCACCACAAACACTTGGAAAACTTTGAGAGAGTGTATACACACATAGAAAATCGGCCACACACACAAAACCACACTTGTGGCTATTTCATGCAACATAAGCATGCTTATATAGTGTGCATGGTTAGGGTGAAACCCTAATAACCCATGACCTTTCCTTTTCCAAGGATCCATAGGTTAAAAGCTCCATGGATCATCCATGGACTTCCATATAAGCCTAGCCCATTAACAAATGAGTGTTAGCCCACACCATATAAAACAATAGCCCACAATTTAATTAGTCTTCCTTTTAATCTCTAAATTAATTCATAATTAATTTAAGACTAAGACTAATTAAATAACTTCATATTAATATATTATAACTTACAATATATTAATAAACATATGTGTATAACTCTCATAAAATTATCCATAAATAGTTCGGGTGAAGTGCAACCCAAATGGACCATGCCGGGTCGGGTCAAGTATGTACCAAATAAGTTATGGACTTAGACACCTTATCCAACAGACTCCCACTTGGATAAGTCTAATAACTATATTTGCGTATGTTACTTCAGGAACCAACCAGCAATCGTAGCTCTTGAAAACTCTGTTGAACTATGAAACGCCATTTTAGATAAGTGATCATATAATCCTCTGTTCTCATGATATCAGCCGGACAAATACTTGGAACAACGTCATACTTATTGTCCAGCAGTTTTTTTCCCGATTTTCGATTTGTTTGACAAAGAACTTAATCGAACACATCAATTTAGTTCTGACCGGCCGGTACATAGGTCACAACAAAATCATCGAGGGGCCCAGATATCGCTTCTATTTCTAGAAGGAACAGATAAACTTCGACTCATATGCTTGTTCTACTACTTGTTGAATTGTACATAAAGGCACGTTTTATAACATCAAGTTACTGATGCGTTTACGTGCAATCAATGCACAACCAACTCATAGGTAACAACTCATATCTCTAGGTTTGAAGATTTATATGATATTACCGTCTCACGATCACTCGAGATAAATTCCATGAAGTGATACAAGTGAGCGTGGGTTTATTCCAATACTCATAACTTATGAGCACTCATGAATGTTGTAGCAACCATTGCTATGACTAAACCCATTTAGCCATCTACAAACTCAATTCATGACAGTCTTGATTCATACCTACTTCCAACATATGAACGACTGTGGAGTGTTTAAATAACTTAGTCATTCGGAAAGAATAACCTAGCTATTTAGGAAGTCAAAACATGCAAAGTGAAACACAATAATAATCGAATCCAATATGGTCTCAGAACCCTTTTGAATATAAATAGAACCACCTTTTATTTATCACCATATTGATTACACATTATTCATTGTATAATGTTTCAAACAATCAACTTGAGACTTGAATAAAAACAACAGTCGTCCCATGCTCCTAGCATGTACACTTTGTTTTTCTAAACAATAGTTATGCCATACTCCAAGTATGCACACTATGTTTGTCTATGATCCTTACATTGTGATGTAGATCAATTGAGCATGATTCCAATGATACTCATTTCACAATCCCAAATCCTTATTGTAAATGTGAGAATCCCCGATTCCTATCATTTACCAAAAAATCTATTAGATTTTAAACTTTTATGCAATGTTCATCTTGTAATTATTATGCACAAAGTCACCAAAACCTTGTCACCAGTCATTACAGAGTATTCCAAAGAAGGTCAACCTCTATGGAACGGAAGTCTCATATTCAAAGTACATTGCTTTGAACATCCTTCTTGCATTAAGGTTTTCTAATCTTACATAGATTGAATAACTTCCACCTATGGAGACATTTCCATAGTCCCATTTTGACTATCACTTCCGAACAAGAGTTACTTCTTTTCAGAATATGTCAATATGGTCCTTTCCGACAACTTACATCATACTTCCAACTTTCCCTGAGCAACCAATCTTTGGCGAACCTCAGATTGTCCTCGACAATTGCTTAATCACTTTAGTCATATCCAATTCTAGACTTTTCCCTTCTCAATGCCTTAAGCATTTGGAAAATTTAGAAAAGATGAATATTATAGCACATGCAATTGATCCTATATCCGAAGCATATGGGACACGATTCATGATGTTTGACATAAAGGCATGATACTAGACCAGTCTTTTGCTACAATATTTTTTATTTGCCATGTTTTCAAAATTTAACTATGAAGAGGGGTGCCGTAATCATAATCGAATTTTGAAAACGCAATATATATATAGAATTTCTTCAAGTTGAACCATTCCAACATAAAATTCACATATATATATATATATATATATATATATATATATATATATTCTTGACTAAAGATGATTAAAATATCAATCTAAGCTTTAGAATTGAAATGAAGTATAATTTCCTCTCCCTTAATTATAGCAAAACAACTTTTCAACCCCTGCAACTTCACGAATTGAAACTTTGTTTTCTATAATTAACATTGCTAACTTGCAACACTAAACATAATAATCATGCTCCCACTAACATGATGATTATCAGCATAACACTTATGCTCCCACTAGCTCTGACATATTTCCAGAAATTTGCTGGACTTCTGAAATTTAGATTCATACACCTTTTCTTAGATAGCTCACATGTGTGTCTAAACAGTTTTCAGGACTATGAAAAGGGATGTCGTAATCATGGTCTCAATTGCTTAGGCATTTGCCATTTCTCACAAGTCCATGTTAGTGTGCCGGTTAACCACACGCGCTCCACTAACGACTTTTTGAAAATGCAAATAACACAATTGATATCTACGTAAAATCTACTTAGTGAAAGCGTTTCCTCACCATCATTTTCATGAATCGGAGAGAAACCTTATGACACTTAGATTTTATAGTGTATGAGTTCCTATCCATGTGAATTTGTCAAAACCATAATCACAAGATAAGATTAGTGACAAATTCAGCCTTACATGGATTAAACTTGTTCAATTTTAGTTTCTTGTCACCTTGGTAGCACAAGGCCCACCAATGCTTCCAAGTTGAACTCTGATAACTCACATGCAAATTCAACTTATTTGAAGTAGGTACAGAAATAAGAATTATGTCAACACGATAGGTTGCAAACCTTAAGTCGTGTGCTAGTGATAAATTACAGGTTTTACTCTTGATTAAATCTTGAAACTCTTTCAGGATCTTTAAGGCTCCCATTGTCCCCTTAACATACTAGTTTCCCCAGTCAAGAACCATTCCTTGACAAAACAAATATTCAAGGGATAGTGCGGATTCTTATCAGGACTAACACTTCACATAATTGGTCTTAGTTGGTCTTTGTCTCATCCAAGACATCACAACTTACCAATCTCAAATGTACAAGGGTAGAAAACATTTTACTCTTACATTTGACTAGTGTTAATAAATCTTCCTTTATGTCACTCAAAGTTACAATCTTGGAGTATGACTCTAAGAATTGTTTTGGAACGAAGTATGACTCATCTTCTTGATTTTAACCAATCCAACAATTCACGGCCTCTCTTCTTAGCCATAACAATGCACTAAGACGTCCTTAGAGTATGAATTTGTGATATGGTTTCATAATCATTAAGATGATCATGACATACGATACTAAAGTACTCTCCCATCCTTTCAGATTTGAGAAACTTTTATCTTTCTGCCTAATTTGATTCTTCTCATGTGTTTTGTCATACATTGTAACCTTTCCAATGTTACAGAATTATACTTAACCTCATAAGTATAATCATATTTACTAATCTTTAGTAAATCATGACAAATCAATCTTTGTGGTGGACCTTGACCAGCGCACACCCAGTGTACCTAATTCCTTAGTCCTTCAATTGGCTCACATATACATGTGATCAAAGAATTAGTCTTAATTTTCAAAGATGAAAATTCTCATTCATCATACAATACAACTTGTATGATTCCAAGTTTCTGTCCAATTAAAACTTGGGTGATGAAAAACTTTCTTCATTTGGTAAATTCAGACACTACCACAAGTGAAAGAATCAAATCCACTTTCCAATATTGCTATTACTGGAAACATATAAGCAACAATTTTCCACAGATGCCATTGTAAGGATATTTTTTAAAATAAATAAAATTAAAACCCTTTTTTTCTTTTATTTTAAAACTTTGCGGAAAAACTTATCCTTACAATCCACATGAAAACCTTGTTGTTATCTATTCATAAGCAATATATTATAACTCTTAAGCAATAGCTCAAAATTCTGATTGCCGAACCATGCGATCGAAACCCACCTTTGCAATCAGAATCAACATATACTTACTTTAAGCTTCCTATCTTTTCTTTGATTCTTAAAAACATAAACATGCGACCCACTCACATTATGTAATAAGAATCTCCGAATAGAAACTTAATAGAGTTAGACAGTGGACTTTAACTAAAGTAGAGTCAAACCTCTTGACTTGATCAACCTTATGACCTTTCAGGTGAATAGGGCGGCTTCGCAACCAATGCCCCTTCCTTCGGCAACAAAACATATGGACCCTTTGGTAATGACACATGAGACTATCTCAGACTTAGCCTTTCTCTTTACCATTTGGTCAACCGAGTTGACTATGGCCGATCCCTTTCCATTGGGAAGAAAAATCTTTTTCTAGATATCCAATGCTACCATTGTCAATGTCCATTTAAGACTTGGGAAGTTGTTCTTTTAATCAAATTTTCTTTACTGGTGTTCCAAATCATTGCTGATTCCACAACACCAAGCAAATAGATAACATCATTAAGGGTCATGTCATAGTCTGTCTCATAGTAGTCCCAAAGAGACTCACTATGTTACTAAGAAAGTGATTGAACATCCAACTTTCACGAGACTTTGACACCCAACTCTCCCGGCTTGTCAATATGTGACTTTATCTCCAAGATGTGAGCACACATAGACTATGCTTGCGAATAGGGATTGAGTGACTTTAAACTTTTCAAGAACTTGTGGGTGAGGGAGAATAATTGGAGGAGGTGGAGGAAGTGAAGCATGATGTTGAGGGACACCATCTTCAAGAGATTTGGGAAGATCATAATTGTCTGAACCAGACATCTATAATGGGAGAAAATCAAGTTAGTTGATTCAAAGTCCTTAATATAACACCCAATATGAAATATTAAGGCTAGGACCCAACACAATATTTTATAATTTGGAAGAGGGCTGTCGTAATCCAAGCTATAAAATATTTGAAGGTAGGCGAATGACGATTCACCAATTTCCACCATGAAAAATGAAATAATTTATTAGGTTTTAATTGGATTTGAAATTCCTAGATCTTTTGAGATTCATTGAACTTTTCAATGACATGTTTCAATCTCGAGTGTGCCCTCTCAAATTTTGTGACTGGGATGCCGAGGATCACAAAACAAGGTGTGAATAACCATACCAATTCACTTGGTACCCTTAATATTATCACCCAATCAATGTGCCGGTTAACCACACACGCTCCATTGATCTATGACAAACATTAAGTCACCCTTCATGATCCTTACTAGTCCAAGTTAGTGTGCCGGTTAACCACACATGCTCCACCAACGACTTGGTAAGGTACAAAGTGTGAATTCCATGGGATAGCACCAAATTCACATTTTTCCTAAAGTAACTAAGATTGGGAATTAAATAAAACATTTAGTTACTTTATAATAATCATTATACTTTTAATGAGAATTTAAAGTCATTGTCCTACCCGTTCGGCTAACGGCCCTCCACCAGTCAAGCAAGCGGTGGGTGAGAGTGGACACCCATTAAGTTGCCATTTTATAGACAACAACCTTATACCCACCTTATAGACCGGCTTCGTGAATGAGGCCTACTAACGGTAAAATGACTTGTTCTTATACATATATATATATATATATATATATATATATATATATATATATATATATATATATATATATATATATAATAATTAACCATTAATCTTATAATAGTATAAGGGTAGAATTTTAACTTTTAAGACTTCTAGGGTATGGAATTAAAGTTTGTGTGAGACTTTACAAATTCCAAAACTTGAGGGCAAGTTTTGAACAATTCATAAACTTTTGGATATTCATAACTTATGAGTTTTAATTAAGTGTTTAATACTTTTAATTAAGAGTCTCTTGGAAATCCATAACTTGAGGACAAGTTATGAAGTCCATAAAAGCATTTATGGGAAAAACTCTTCAAGAAAATGTAACCTACAACTTCTTAAAAACATTTAAAAGAAAAAACTCTTGTAATTCCATAACTTGAGGACAAATTAAGAATTCCATTAAAACACTTTAAGATCAAGAATTAACTAACAAACAATTTGCAAATAATTCCTATGATCTAACAAAACTCATATGAACATGAACATCCACATCAACAATTTCAAGAATCATATGAACACATATAAACTTGAAATTTGATTATAACTTTGAAATTGGTCCACCATCATCATTACCACATCAAAAGCAGGTTTTATGAGTCCAAAAAAGTTTAAGGTAATGATTCTAGACCAATTCCAGCACCAAAACTCGAAGATATGCTGTCTGGGGGTCCAACTCGTCGAGTACATGAACCAACTCGCCGAGTTGGATGAATTTTGTCTTGGACTCGTCGAGTCCCTTCATGGACTCGGCGAGTCTGCTGTGCAGACAGCACATAAACTTCAATTTTCAGCAATTTGCATCAAGTATTCAAGAAAACAAACCTGGCTCTGATACCATTGTTGGGTTTTGAGCAATCTAACACTTCCTAAGTGTGCATGCAACCCTAATAAACCTTGGATCTATGTTTTCTTCTAAAATACATGCAAATAATAATTTCCAAGGTTTCTTCCTAACTAGCATAGCATAAGGATTATGAATCATAAAACTACTAGTAGAAATACATACCTTTTGATGATGGTTGATTGTTTGGAGTTTGAGAGCCAAGCACCAATAGTGTGAATGCCTCAAATGGAATCACAAATCACCACAAACACTTGGAAAACTTTGAGAGAGTGTATACACACATAGAAAATCGGCCACACACACAAAACCACACTTGTGGCTATTTCATGCAACATAAGCATGCTTATATAGTGTGCATGGTTAGGGTGAAACCCTAATAACCCATGACCTTTCCTTTTCCAAGGATCCATAGGTTAAAAGCTCCATGGATCATCCATGGACTTCCATATAAGCCTAGCCCATTAACAAATGAGTGTTAGCCCACACCATATAAAACAATAGCCCACAATTTAATTAGTCTTCCTTTTAATCTCTAAATTAATTCATAATTAATTTAAGACTAAGACTAATTAAATAACTTCATATTAATATATTATAACTTACAATATATTAATAAAAATATGTGTATAACTCTCATAAAATTATCCATAAATAGTTCGGGTGAAGTGCAACCCAAATGGACCATGCCGGGTCGGGTCAAGTATGTACCAAATAAGTTATGGACTTAGACACCTTATCCAACAGACTCCCACTTGGATAAGTCTAATAACTATATTTGCGTATGTTACTTCAGGAACCAACCAGCAATCGTAGCTCTTGAAAACTCTGTTGAACTATGAAACGCCATTTTAGATAAGTGATCATATAATCCTCTGTTCTCATGATATCAGCCGGACAAATACTTGGAACAACGTCATACTTATTGTCCAGCAGTTTTTTTCCCGATTTTCGATTTGTTTGACAAAGAACTTAATCGAACACATCAATTTAGTTCTGACCGGCCGGTACATAGGTCACAACAAAATCATCGAGGGGCCCAGATATCGCTTCTATTTCTAGAAGGAACAGATAAACTTCGACTCATATGCTTGTTCTACTACTTGTTGAATTGTACATAAATGCACGTTTTATAACATCAAGTTACTGATGCGTTTACGTGCAATCAATGCACAACCAACTCATAGGTAACAACTCATATCTCTAGGTTTGAAGATTTATATGATATTACCGTCTCACGATCACTCGAGATAAATTCCATGAAGTGATACAAGTGAGCGTGGGTTTATTCCAATACTCATAACTTATGAGCACTCATGAATGTTGTAGCAACCATTGCTATGACTAAACCCATTTAGCCATCTACAAACTCAATTCATGACAGTCTTGATTCATACCTACTTCCAACATATGAACGACTGTGGAGTGTTTAAATAACTTAGTCATTCGGAAAGAATAACCTAGCTATTTAGGAAGTCAAAACATGCAAAGTGAAACACAATAATAATCGAATCCAATATGGTCTCAGAACCCTTTTGAATATAAATAGAACCACCTTTTATTTATCACCATATTGATTACACATTATTCATTGTATAATGTTTCAAACAATCAACTTGAGACTTGAATAAAAACAACAGTCGTCCCATGCTCCTAGCATGTACACTTTGTTTTTCTAAACAATAGTTATGCCATACTCCAAGTATGCACACTATGTTTGTCTATGATCCTTACATTGTGATGTAGATCAATTGAGCATGATTCCAATGATACTCATTTCACAATCCCAAATCCTTATTGTAAATGTGAGAATCCCCGATTCCTATCATTTACCAAAAAATCTATTAGATTTTAAACTTTTATGCAATGTTCATCTTGTAATTATTATGCACAAAGTCACCAAAACCTTGTCACCAGTCATTACAGAGTATTCCAAAGAAGGTCAACCTCTATGGAACGGAAGTCTCATATTCAAAGTACATTGCTTTGAACATCCTTCTTGCATTAAGGTTTTCTAATCTTACATAGATTGAATAACTTCCACCTATGGAGACATTTCCATAGTCCCATTTTGACTATCACTTCCGAACAAGAGTTACTTCTTTTCAGAATATGTCAATATGGTCCTTTCCGACAACTTACATCATACTTCCAACTTTCCCTGAGCAACCAATCTTTGGCGAACCTCAGATTGTCCTCGACAATTGCTTAATCACTTTAGTCATATCCAATTCTAGACTTTTCCCTTCTCAATGCCTTAAGCATTTGGAAAATTTAGAAAAGATGAATATTATAGCACATGCAATTGATCCTATATCCGAAGCATATGGGACACGATTCATGATGTTTGACATAAAGGCATGATACTAGACCAGTCTTTTGCTACAATATTTTTTATTTGCCATGTTTTCAAAATTTAACTATGAAGAGGGGTGCCGTAATCATAATCGAATTTTGAAAACGCAATATATATATAGAATTTCTTCAAGTTGAACCATTCCAACATAAAATTCACATATATATATATATATATATATATATATATATATATATATATATATATATATATATATATATTCTTGACTAAAGATGATTAAAATCTCAATCTAAGCTTTAGAATTGAAATGAAGTATAATTTCCTCTCCCTTAATTATAGCAAAACAACTTTTCAACCCCTGCAACTTCACGAATTGAAACTTTGTTTTCTATAATTAACATTGCTAACTTGCAACACTAAACATAATAATCATGCTCCCACTAACATGATGATTATCAGCATAACACTTATGCTCCCACTAGCTCTGACATATTTCCAGAAATTTGCTGGACTTCTGAAATTTAGATTCATACACCCTTTCTTAGATAGCTCACATGTGTGTCTAAACAGTTTTCAGGACTATGAAAAGGGATGTCGTAATCATGGTTTCAATTGCTTAGGCATTTGCCATTTCTCACAAGTCCATGTTAGTGTGCCGGTTAACCACACGCGCTCCACTAACGACTTTTTGAAAATGCAAATAACACAATTGATATCTACGTAAAATCTACTTAGTGAAAGCGTTTCCTCACCATCATTTTCATGAATCGGAGAGAAACCTTATGACACTTAGATTTTATAGTGTATGAGTTCCTATCCATGTGAATTTGTCAAAACCATAATCACAAGATAAGATTAGTGACAAATTCAGCCTTACATGGATTAAACTTGTTCAATTTTAGTTTCTTGTCACCTTGGTAGCACAAGGCCCACCAATGCTTCCAAGTTGAACTCTGATAACTCACATGCAAATTCAACTTATTTGAAGTAGGTACAGAAATAAGAATTATGTCAACACGATAGGTTGCAAACCTTAAGTCGTGTGCTAGTGATAAATTACAGGTTTTAATCTTGATTAAATCTTGAAACTCTTTCAGGATCTTTAAGGCTCCCATTGTCCCCTTAACATACTAGTTTCCCCAGTCAAGAACCATTCCTTGACAAAACAAATATTCAAGGGATAGTGCGGATTCTTATCAGGACTAACACTTCACATAATTGGTCTTAGTTGGTCTTTGTCTCATCCAAGACATCACAACTTACCAATCTCAAATGTACAAGGGTAGAAAACATTTTACTCTTACATTTGACTAGTGTTAATAAATCTTCCTTTATGTCACTCAAAGTTACAATCTTGGAGTATGACTCTAAGAATTGTTTTGGAACGAAGTATGACTCATCTTCTTGATTTTAACCAATTCAACAATTCACGGCCTCTCTTCTTAGCCATAACAATGCACTAAGACGTCCTTAGAGTATGAATTTGTGATATGGTTTCATAATCATTAAGATGATCATGAAATACGATACTAAAGTACTCTCCCATCCTTTCAGATTTGAGAAACTTTTATCTTTCTGCCTAATTTGATTCTTCTCATGTGTTTTGTCATACATTGTAACCTTTCCAATGTTACAGAATTATACTTAACCTCATAAGTATAATCATATTTACTAATCTTTAGTAAATCATGACAAATCAATCTTTGTGGTGGACCTTGACCAGCGCACACCCAGTGTACCTAATTCCTTAGTCCTTCAATTGGCTCACATATACATGTGATCAAAGAATTAGTCTTAATTTTCAAAGATGAAAATTCTCATTCATCATACAATACAACTTGTATGATTCCAAGTTTCTGTCCAATTAAAACTTGGGTGATGAAAAACTTTCTTCATTTGGTAAATTCAGACACTACCACAAGTGAAAGAATCAAATCCACTTTCCAATATTGCTATTACTGGAAACATATAAGCAACAATTTTCCACAGATGCCATTGTAAGGATATTTTTTAAAATAAATAAAATTAAAACCCTTTTTTTCTTTTATTTTAAAACTTTGCGGAAAAACTTATCCTTACAATCCACATGAAAACCTTGTTGTTATCTATTCATAAGCAATATATTATAACTCTTAAGCAATAGCTCAAAATTCTGATTGCCGAACCATGCGATCGAAACCCACCTTTGCAATCAGAATCAACATATACTTACTTTAAGCTTCCTATCTTTTCTTTGATTCTTAAAAACATAAACATGCGACCCACTCACATTATGTAATAAGAATCTCCGAATAGAATCTTAATAGAGTTAGACAGTGGACTTTAACTAAAGTAGAGTCAAACCTCTTGACTTGATCAACCTTATGACCTTTCAGGTGAATAGGGCGGCTTCGCAACCAATGCCCCTTCCTTCGGCAACAAAACATATGGACCCTTTGGTAATGACACATGAGACTATCTCAGACTTAGCCTTTCTCTTTACCATTTGGTCAACCGAGTTGACTATGGCCGATCCCTTTCCATTGGGAAGAGAAATCTTTTTCTAGATATCCAATGCTACCATTGTCAATGTCCATTTAAGACTTGGGAAGTTGTTCTTTTAATCAAATTTTCTTTACTGGTGTTCCAAATCATTGCTGATTCCACAACACCAAGCAAATAGATAACATCATTAAGGGTCATGTCATAGTCTGTCTCATAGTAGTCCCAAAGAGACTCACTATGTTACTAAGAAAGTGATTGAACATCCAACTTTCACGAGACTTTGACACCCAACTCTCCCGGCTTGTCAATATGTGACTTTATCTCCAAGATGTGAGCACACATAGACTATGCTTACGAATAGGGATTGAGTGACTTTAAACTTTTCAAGAACATGTGGGTGAGGGAGAATAATTCGAGGAGGTGGAGGAAGTGAAGCATGATGTTGAGGGACACCATCTTCAAGAGATTTGGGAAGATCATAATTGTCTGAACCAGACATCTATAATGGGAGAAAATCAAGTTAGTTGATTCAAAGTCCTTAATATAACACCCAATATGAAATATTAAGGCTAGGACCCAACACAATATTTTATAATTTGGAAGAGGGATGTCGTAATCCAAGCTATAAAATATTTGAAGGTAGGCGAATGACGATTCACCAATTTCCACCATGAAAAATGAAATAATTTATTAGGTTTTAATTGGATTTGAAATTCCTAGATCTTTTGAGATTCATTGAACTTTTCAATGACATGTTTCAATCTCGAGTGTGCCCTCTCAAATTTTGTGACTGGGATGCCGAGGATCACAAAACAAGGTGTGAATAACCATACCAATTCACTTGGTACCCTTAATATTATCACCCAATCAATGTGCCGGTTAACCACACACGCTCCATTGATCTATGACAAACATTAAGTCACCCTTCATGATCCTTACTAGTCCAAGTTAGTGTGCCGGTTAACCACACATGCTCCACCAACGACTTGGTAAGGTACAAAGTGTGAATTCCATGGGATAGCACCAAATTCACATTTTTCCTAAAGTAACTAAGATTGGGAATTAAATAAAACATTTAGTTACTTTATAATAATCATTATACTTTTAAAGAGAATTTAAAGTCATTGTCCTACCCGTTCGGCTAACGGCCCTCCACCAGTCAAGCAAGCGGTGGGTGAGAGTGGACACCCATTAAGTTGCCATTTTATAGACAACAACCTTATACCCACCTTATAGACCGGCTTCGTGAATGAGGCCTACTAACGGTAAAACGACTTGTTCTTATACATATATATATATATATATATATATATATATATATATATATATATATATATATATATATATAATAATTAACCATTAATCTTATAATAGTATAAGGGTAGAATTTTAACTTTTAAAACTTCTAGGGTATGGAATTAAAGTTTGTGTGAGACTTTACAAATTCCAAAACTTGAGGGCAAGTTTTGAACAATTCATAAACTTTTGGATATTCATAACTTATGAGTTTTAATTAAGTGTTTAATACTTTTAATTAAGAGTCTCTTGGAAATCCATAACTTGAGGACAAGTTATGAAGTCCATAAAAGCATTTATGGGAAAAACTCTTCAAGAAAATGTAACCTACAACTTCTTAAAAACATTTAAAAGAAAAAACTCTTGTAATTCCATAACTTGAGGACAAATTAAGAATTCCATTAAAACACTTTAAGATCAAGAATTAACTAACAAACAATTTGCAAATAATTCCTATGATCTAACAAAACTCATATGAACATGAACATCCACATCAACAATTTCAAGAATCATATGAACACATATAAACTTGAAATTTGATTATAACTTTGAAATTGGTCCACCATCATCATTACCACATCAAAAGCAGGTTTTATGAGTCCAAAAAAGTTTAAGGTAATGATTCTAGACCAATTCCAGCACCAAAACTCGAAGATATGCTGTCTGGGGGTCCAACTCGTCGAGTACATGAACCAACTCGCCGAGTTGGATGAATTTTGTCTTGGACTCGTCGAGTCCCTTCATGGACTCGGCGAGTCTGCTGTGCAGACAGCACATAAACTTCAATTTTCAGCAATTTGCATCAAGTATTCAAGAAAACAAACCTGGCTCTGATACCATTGTTGGGGTTTGAGCAATCTAACACTTCCTAAGTGTGCATGCAACCCTAATAAACCTTGGATCTATGTTTTCTTCTAAAATACATGCAAATAATAATTTCCAAGGTTTCTTCCTAACTAGCATAGCATAAGGATTATGAATCATAAAACTACTAGTAGAAATACATACCTTTTGATGATGGTTGATTGTTTGGAGTTTGAGAGCCAAGCACCAATAGTGTGAATGCCTCAAATGGAATCACAAATCACCACAAACACTTGGAAAACTTTGAGAGAGTGTATACACACATAGAAAATCGGCCACACACACAAAACCACACTTGTGGCTATTTCATGCAACATAAGCATGCTTATATAGTGTGCATGGTTAGGGTGAAACCCTAATAACCCATGACCTTTCCTTTTCCAAGGATCCATAGGTTAAAAGCTCCATGGATCATCCATGGACTTCCATATAAGCCTAGCCCATTAACAAATGAGTGTTAGCCCACACCATATAAAACAATAGCCCACAATTTAATTAGTCTTCCTTTTAATCTCTAAATTAATTCATAATTAATTTAAGACTAAGACTAATTAAATAACTTCATATTAATATATTATAACTTACAATATATTAATAAACATATGTGTATAACTCTCATAAAATTATCCATAAATAGTTCGGGTGAAGTGCAACCCAAATGGACCATGCCGGGTCGGGTCAAGTATGTACCAAATAAGTTATGGACTTAGACACCTTATCCAACAGACTCCCACTTGGATAAGTCTAATAACTATATTTGCGTATGTTACTTCAGGAACCAACCAGCAATCGTAGCTCTTGAAAACTCTGTTGAACTATGAAACGCCATTTTAGATAAGTGATCATATAATCCTCTGTTCTCATGATATCAGCCGGACAAATACTTGGAACAACGTCATACTTATTGTCCAGCAGTTTTTTTCCCGATTTTCGATTTGTTTGACAAAGAACTTAATCGAACACATCAATTTAGTTCTGACCGGCCGGTACATAGGTCACAACAAAATCATCGAGGGGCCCAGATATCGCTTCTATTTCTAGAAGGAACAGATAAACTTCGACTCATATGCTTGTTCTACTACTTGTTGAATTGTACATAAAGGCACGTTTTATAACATCAAGTTACTGATGCGTTTACGTGCAATCAATGCACAACCAACTCATAGGTAACAACTCATATCTCTAGGTTTGAAGATTTATATGATATTACCGTCTCACGATCACTCGAGATAAATTCCATGAAGTGATACAAGTGAGCGTGGGTTTATTCCAATACTCATAACTTATGAGCACTCATGAATGTTGTAGCAACCATTGCTATGACTAAACCCATTTAGCCATCTACAAACTCAATTCATGACAGTCTTGATTCATACCTACTTCCAACATATGAACGACTGTGGAGTGTTTAAATAACTTAGTCATTCGGAAAGAATAACCTAGCTATTTAGGAAGTCAAAACATGCAAAGTGAAACACAATAATAATCGAATCCAATATGGTCTCAGAACCCTTTTGAATATAAATAGAACCACCTTTTATTTATCACCATATTGATTACACATTATTCATTGTATAATGTTTCAAACAATCAACTTGAGACTTGAATAAAAACAACAGTCGTCCCATGCTCCTAGCATGTACACTTTGTTTTTCTAAACAATAGTTATGCCATACTCCAAGTATGCACACTATGTTTGTCTATGATCCTTACATTGTGATGTAGATCAATTGAGCATGATTCCAATGATACTCATTTCACAATCCCAAATCCTTATTGTAAATGTGAGAATCCCCGATTCCTATCATTTACCAAAAAATCTATTAGATTTTAAACTT
The DNA here is from genome assembly GCF_002870075.4 of Lactuca sativa. NCBI lineage: Eukaryota > Viridiplantae > Streptophyta > Magnoliopsida > Asterales > Asteraceae > Lactuca > Lactuca sativa. The sequence goes on along the minus strand of NC_056630.2, from coordinate 117,223,144 downwards.
TTATGCAATGTTCATCTTGTAATTATTATGCACAAAGTCACCAAAACCTTGTCACCAGTCATTACAGAGTATTCCAAAGAAGGTCAACCTCTATGGAACGGAAGTCTCATATTCAAAGTACATTGCTTTGAACATCCTTCTTGCATTAAGGTTTTCTAATCTTACATAGATTGAATAACTTCCACCTATGGAGACATTTCCATAGTCCCATTTTGACTATCACTTCCGAACAAGAGTTACTTCTTTTCAGAATATGTCAATATGGTCCTTTCCGACAACTTACATCATACTTCCAACTTTCCCTGAGCAACCAATCTTTGGCGAACCTCAGATTGTCCTCGACAATTGCTTAATCACTTTAGTCATATCCAATTCTAGACTTTTCCCTTCTCAATGCCTTAAGCATTTGGAAAATTTAGAAAAGATGAATATTATAGCACATGCAATTGATCCTATATCCGAAGCATATGGGACACGATTCATGATGTTTGACATAAAGGCATGATACTAGACCAGTCTTTTGCTACAATATTTTTTATTTGCCATGTTTTCAAAATTTAACTATGAAGAGGGGTGCCGTAATCATAATCGAATTTTGAAAACGCAATATATATATATAGAATTTCTTCAAGTTGAACCATTCCAACATAAAATTCACATATATATATATATATATATATATATATATATATATATATATATATATATATATATATATATATATATATTCTTGACTAAAGATGATTAAAATCTCAATCTAAGCTTTAGAATTGAAATGAAGTATAATTTCCTCTCCCTTAATTATAGCAAAACAACTTTTCAACCCCTGCAACTTCACGAATTGAAACTTTGTTTTCTATAATTAACATTGCTAACATGCAACACTAAACATAATAATCATTCTCCCACTAACATGATGATTATCAGCATAACACTTATGCTCCCACTAGCTCTGACATATTTCCAGAAATTTGCTGGACTTCTGAAATTTAGATTCATACACCCTTTCTTAGATAGCTCACATGTGTGTCTAAACAGTTTTCAGGACTATGAAAAGGGATGTCGTAATCATGGTCTCAATTGCTTAGGCATTTGCCATTTCTCACAAGTCCATGTTAGTGTGCCGGTTAACCACACGCGCTCCACTAACGACTTTTTGAAAATGCAAATAACACAATTGATATCTACGTAAAATCTACTTAGTGAAAGCGTTTCCTCACCATCATTTTCATGAATCGGAGAGAAACCTTATGACACTTAGATTTTATAGTGTATGAGTTCCTATCCATGTGAATTTGTCAAAACCATAATCACAAGATAAGATTAGTGACAAATTCAGCCTTACATGGATTAAACTTGTTCAATTTTAGTTTCTTGTCACCTTGGTAGCACAAGGCCCACCAATGCTTCCAAGTTGAACTCTGATAACTCACATGCAAATTCAACTTATTTGAAGTAGGTACAGAAATAAGAATTATGTCAACACGATAGGTTGCAAACCTTAAGTCGTGTGCTAGTGATAAATTACAGGTTTTACTCTTGATTAAATCTTGAAACTCTTTCAGGATCTTTAAGGCTCCCATTGTCCCCTTAACATACTAGTTTCCCCAGTCAAGAACCATTCCTTGACAAAACAAATATTCAAGGGATAGTGCGGATTCTTATCAGGACTAACACTTCACATAATTGGTCTTAGTTGGTCTTTGTCTCATCCAAGACATCACAACTTACCAATCTCAAATGTACAAGGGTAGAAAACATTTTCTTCTTACATTTGACTAGTGTTAATAAATCTTCCTTTATGTCACTCAAAGTTACAATCTTGGAGTATGACTCTAAGAATTGTTTTGGAACGAAGTATGACTCATCTTCTTGATTTTAACCAATCCAACAATTCACGGCCTCTCTTCTTAGCCATAACAATGCACTAAGACGTCCTTAGAGTATGAATTTGTGATATGGTTTCATAATCATTAAGATGATCATGAAATACGATACTAAAGTACTCTCCCATCCTTTCAGATTTGAGAAACTTTTATCTTTCTGCCTAATTTGATTCTTCTCATGTGTTTTGTCATACATTGTAACCTTTCCAATGTTACAGAATTATACTTAACCTCATAAGTATAATCATATTTACTAATCTTTAGTAAATCATGACAAATCAATCTTTGTGGTGGACCTTGACCAGCGCACACCCAGTGTACCTAATTCCTTAGTCCTTCAATTGGCTCACATATACATGTGATCAAAGAATTAGTCTTAATTTTCAAAGATGAAAATTCTCATTCATCATACAATACAACTTGTATGATTCCAAGTTTCTGTCCAATTAAAACTTGGGTGATGAAAAACTTTCTTCATTTGGTAAATTCAGACACTACCACAAGTGAAAGAATCAAATCCACTTTCCAATATTGCTATTACTGGAAACATATAAGCAACAATTTTCCACAGATGCCATTGTAAGGATATTTTTTAAAATAAATAAAATTAAAACCCTTTTTTTCTTTTATTTTAAAACTTTGCGGAAAAACTTATCCTTACAATCCACATGAAAACCTTGTTGTTATCTATTCATAAGCAATATATTATAACTCTTAAGCAATAGCTCAAAATTCTGATTGCCGAACCATGCGATCGAAACCCACCTTTGCAATCAGAATCAACATATACTTACTTTAAGCTTCCTATCTTTTCTTTGATTCTTAAAAACATAAACATGCGACCCACTCACATTATGTAATAAGAATCTCCGAATAGAATCTTAATAGAGTTAGACAGTGGACTTTAACTAAAGTAGAGTCAAACCTCTTGACTTGATCAACCTTATGACCTTTCAGGTGAATAGGGCGGCTTCGCAACCAATGCCCCTTCCTTCGGCAACAAAACATATGGACCCTTTGGTAATGACACATGAGACTATCTCAGACTTAGCCTTTCTCTTTACCATTTGGTCAACCGAGTTGACTATGGCCGATCCCTTTCCATTGGGAAGAGAAATCTTTTTCTAGATATCCAATGCTACCATTGTCAATGTCCATTTAAGACTTGGGAAGTTGTTCTTTTAATCAAATTTTCTTTACTGGTGTTCCAAATCATTGCTGATTCCACAACACCAAGCAAATAGATAACATCATTAAGGGTCATGTCATAGTCTGTCTCATAGTAGTCCCAAAGAGACTCACTATGTTACTAAGAAAGTGATTGAACATCCAACTTTCACGAGACTTTGACACCCAACTCTCCCGGCTTGTCAATATGTGAGTTTATCTCCAAGATGTGAGCACACATAGACTATGCTTACGAATAGGGATTGAGTGACTTTAAACTTTTCAAGAACTTGTGGGTGAGGGAGAATAATTGGAGGAGGTGGAGGAAGTGAAGCATGATGTTGAGGGACACCATCTTCAAGAGATTTGGGAAGATCATAATTGTCTGAACCAGACATCTATAATGGGAGAAAATCAAGTTAGTTGATTCAAAGTCCTTAATATAACACCCAATATGAAATATTAAGGCTAGGACCCAACACAATATTTTATAATTTGGAAGAGGGATGTCGTAATCCAAGCTATAAAATATTTGAAGGTAGGCTAATGACGATTCACCAATTTCCACCATGAAAAATGAAATAATTTATTAGGTTTTAATTGGATTTGAAATTCCTAGATCTTTTGAGATTCATTGAACTTTTCAATGACATGTTTCAATCTCGAGTGTGCCCTCTCAAATTTTGTGACTGGGATGCCGAGGATCACAAAACAAGGTGTGAATAACCATACCAATTCACTTGGTACCCTTAATATTATCACCCAATCAATGTGCCGGTTAACCACACACGCTCCATTGATCTATGACAAACATTAAGTCACCCTTCATGATCCTTACTAGTCCAAGTTAGTGTGCCGGTTAACCACACATGCTCCACCAACGACTTGGTAAGGTACAAAGTGTGAATTCCATGGGATAGCACCAAATTCACATTTTTCCTAAAGTAACTAAGATTGGGAATTAAATAAAACATTTAGTTACTTTATAATAATCATTATACTTTTAATGAGAATTTAAAGTCATTGTCCTACCCGTTCGGCTAACGGCCCTCCACCAGTCAAGCAAGCGGTGGGTGAGAGTGGACACCCATTAAGTTGCCATTTTATAGACAACAACCTTATACCCACCTTATAGACCGGCTTCGTGAATGAGGCCTACTAACGGTAAAACGACTTGTTCTTATACATATATATCTATATATATAATAATTAACCATTAATCTTATAATAGTATAAGGGTAGAATTTTAACTTTTAAAACTTCTAGGATATGGAATTAAAGTTTGTGTGAGACTTTACAAATTCCAAAACTTGAGGGCAAGTTTTGAACAATTCATAAACTTTTGGATATTCATAACTTATGAGTTTTAATTAAGTGTTCAATACTTTTAATTAAGAGTCTCTTGGAAATCCATAACTTGAGGACAAGTTATGAAGTCCATAAAAGCATTTATGGGAAAAACTCTTCAAGAAAATGTAACCTACAACTTCTTAAAAACATTTAAAAGAAAAAACTCTTGTAATTCCATAACTTGAGGACAAATTAAGAATTCCATTAAAACACTTTAAGATCAAGAATTAACTAACAAACAATTTGCAAATAATTCCTATGATCTAACAAAACTCATATGAACATGAACATCCACATCAACAATTTCAAGAATCATATGAACACATATAAACTTGAAATTTGATTATAACTTTGAAATTGGTCCACCATCATCATTACCACATCAAAAGCAGGTTTTATGAGTCCAAAAAAGTTTAAGGTAATGATTCTAGACCAATTCCAGCACCAAAACTCGAAGATATGCTGTCTGGGGGTCCAACTCGTCGAGTACATGAACCAACTCGCCGAGTTGGATGAATTTTGTCTTGGACTCGTCGAGTCCCTTCATGGACTCGGCGAGTCTGCTGTGCAGACAGCACATAAACTTCAATTTTCAGCAATTTGCATCAAGTATTCAAGAAAACAAACCTGGCTCTGATACCATTGTTGGGTTTTGAGCAATCTAACACTTCCTAAGTGTGCATGCAACCCTAATAAACCTTGGATCTATGTTTTCTTCTAAAATACATGCAAATAATAATTTCCAAGGTTTCTTCCTAACTAGCATAGCATAAGGATTATGAATCATAAAACTACTAGTAGAAATACATACCTTTTGATGATGGTTGATTGTTTGGAGTTTGAGAGCCAAGCACCAATAGTGTGAATGCCTCAAATGGAATCACAAATCACCACAAACACTTGGAAAACTTTGAGAGAGTGTATACACGCATAGAAAATCGGCCACACACACAAAACCACACTTGTGGCTATTTCATGCAACATAAGCATGCTTATATAGTGTGCATGGTTAGGGTGAAACCCTAATAACCCATGACCTTTCCTTTTCCAAGGATCCATAGGTTAAAAGCTCCATGGATCATCCATGGACTTCCATATAAGCCTAGCCCATTAACAAATGAGTGTTAGCCCACACCATATAAAACAATAGCCCACAATTTAATTAGTCTTCCTTTTAATCTCTAAATTAATTCATAATTAATTTAAGACTAAGACTAATTAAATAACTTCATATTAATATATTATAACTTACAATATATTAATAAACATATGTGTATAACTCTCATAAAATTATCCATAAATAGTTCGGGTGAAGTGCAACCCAAATGGACCATGCCGGGTCGGGTCAAGTATGTACCAAATAAGTTATGGACTTAGACACCTTATCCAACAGACTCCCACTTGGATAAGTCTAATAACTATATTTGCGTATGTTACTTCAGGAACCAACCAGCAATCGTAGCTCTTGAAAACTCTGTTGAACTATGAAACGCCATTTTAGATAAGTGATCATATAATCCTCTGTTCTCATGATATCAGCCGGACAAATACTTGGAACAACGTCATACTTATTGTCCAGCAGTTTTTTTCCCGATTTTCGATTTGTTTGACAAAGAACTTAATCGAACACATCAATTTAGTTCTGACCGGCCGGTACATAGGTCACAACAAAATCATCGAGGGGCCCAGATATCGCTTCTATTTCTAGAAGGAACAGATAAACTTCGACTCATATGCTTGTTCTACTACTTTTTGAATTGTACATAAAGGCACGTTTTATAACATCAAGTTACTGATGCGTTTACGTGCAATCAATGCACAACCAACTCATAGGTAACAACTCATATCTCTAGGTTTGAAGATTTATATGATATTACCGTCTCACGATCACTCGAGATAAATTCCATGAAGTGATACAAGTGAGCGTGGGTTTATTCCAATACTCATAACTTATGAGCACTCATGAATGTTGTAGCAACCATTGCTATGACTAAACCCATTTAGCCATCTACAAACTCAATTCATGACAGTCTTGATTCATACCTACTTCCAACATATGAACGACTGTGGAGTGTTTAAATAACTTAGTCATTCGGAAAGAATAACCTAGCTATTTAGGAAGTCAAAACATGCAAAGTGAAACACAATAATAATCGAATCCAATATGGTCTCAGAACCCTTTTGAATATAAATAGAACCACCTTTTATTTATCACCATATTGATTACACATTATTCATTGTATAATGTTTCAAACAATCAACTTGAGACTTGAATAAAAACAATAGTCGTCCCATGCTCCTAGCATGTACACTTTGTTTTTCTAAACAATAGTTATGCCATACTCCAAGTATGCACACTATGTTTGTCTATGATCCTTACATTGTGATGTAGATCAATTGAGCATGATTCCAATGATACTCATTTCACAATCCCAAATCCTTATTGTAAATGTGAGAATCCCCGATTCCTATCATTTACCAAAAAATCTATTAGATTTTAAACTTTTATGCAATGTTCATCTTGTAATTATTATGCACAAAGTCACCAAAACCTTGTCACCAGTCATTACAGAGTATTCCAAAGAAGGTCAACCTCTATGGAACGGAAGTCTCATATTCAAAGTACATTGCTTTGAACATCCTTCTTGCATTAAGGTTTTCTAATCTTACATAGATTGAATAACTTCCACCTATGGAGACATTTCCATAGTCCCATTTTGACTATCACTTCCGAACAAGAGTTACTTCTTTTCAGAATATGTCAATATGGTCCTTTCCGACAACTTACATCATACTTCCAACTTTCCCTGAGCAACCAATCTTTGGCGAACCTCAGATTGTCCTCGACAATTGCTTAATCACTTTAGTCATATCCAATTCTAGACTTTTCCCTTCTCAATGCCTTAAGCATTTGGAAAATTTAGAAAAGATGAATATTATAGCACATGCAATTGATCCTATATCCGAAGCATATGGGACACGATTCATGATGTTTGACATAAAGGCATGATACTAGACCAGTCTTTTGCTACAATATTTTTTATTTGCCATGTTTTCAAAATTTAACTATGAAGAGGGGTGCCGTAATCATAATCGAATTTTGAAAACGCAATATATATATAGAATTTCTTCAAGTTGAACCATTCCAACATAAAATTCACATATATATATATATATATATATATATATATATATATATATTCTTGACTAAAGATGATTAAAATCTCAATCTAAGCTTTAGAATTGAAATGAAGTATAATTTCCTCTCCCTTAATTATAGCAAAACAACTTTTCAACCCCTGCAACTTCACGAATTGAAACTTTGTTTTCTATAATTAACATTGCTAACTTGCAACACTAAACATAATAATCATGCTCCCACTAACATGATGATTATCAGCATAACACTTATGCTCCCACTAGCTCTGACATATTTCCAGAAATTTGCTGGACTTCTGAAATTTAGATTCATACACCCTTTCTTAGATAGCTCACATGTGTGTCTAAACAGTTTTCAGGACAATGAAAAGGGATGTCGTAATCATGGTCTCAATTGCTTAGGCATTTTCCATTTCTCACAAGTCCATGTTAGTGTGCCGGTTAACCACACGCGCTCCACTAACGACTTTTTGAAAATGCAAATAACACAATTGATATCTACGTAAAATCTACTTAGTGAAAGCGTTTCCTCACCATCATTTTCATGAATCGGAGAGAAACCTTATGACACTTAGATTTTATAGTGTATGAGTTCCTATCCATGTGAATTTGTCAAAACCATAATCACAAGATAAGATTAGTGACAAATTCAGCCTTACATGGATTAAACTTGTTCAATTTTAGTTTCTTGTCACCTTGGTAGCACAAGGCCCACCAATGCTTCCAAGTTGAACTCTGATAACTCACATGCAAATTCAACTTATTTGAAGTAGGTACAGAAATAAGAATTATGTCAACACGATAGGTTGCAAACCTTAAGTCGTGTGCTAGTGATAAATTACAGGTTTTACTCTTGATTAAATCTTGAAACTCTTTCAGGATCTTTAAGGCTCCCATTGTCCCCTTAACATACTAGTTTCCCCAGTCAAGAACCATTCCTTGACAAAACAAATATTCAAGGGATAGTGCGGATTCTTATCAGGACTAACACTTCACATAATTGGTCTTAGTTGGTCTTTGTCTCATCCAAGACATCACAACTTACCAATCTCAAATGTACAAGGGTAGAAAACATTTTACTCTTACATTTGACTAGTGTTAATAAATCTTCCTTTATGTCACTCAAAGTTACAATCTTGGAGTATGACTCTAAGAATTGTTTTGGAACGAAGTATGACTCATCTTCTTGATTTTAACCAATCCAACAATTCACGGCCTCTCTTCTTAGCCATAACAATGCACTAAGACGTCCTTAGAGTATGAATTTGTGATATGGTTTCATAATCATTAAGATGATCATGAAATACGATACTAAAGTACTCTCCCATCCTTTCAGATTTGAGAAACTTTTATCTTTCTGCCTAATTTGATTCTTCTCATTTGTTTTGTCATACATTGTAACCTTTCCAATGTTACAGAATTATACTTAACCTCATAAGTATAATCATATTTACTAATCTTTAGTAAATCATGACAAATCAATCTTTGTGGTGGACCTTGACCAGCGCACACCCAGTGTACCTAATTCCTTAGTCCTTCAATTGGCTCACATATACATGTGATCAAAGAATTAGTCTTAATTTTCAAAGATGAAAATTCTCATTCATCATACAATACAACTTGTATGATTCCAAGTTTCTGTCCAATTAAAACTTGGGTGATGAAAAACTTTCTTCATTTGGTAAATTCAGACACTACCACAAGTGAAAGAATCAAATCCACTTTCCAATATTGCTATTACTGGAAACATATAAGCAACAATTTTCCACAGATGCCATTGTAAGGATATTTTTTAAAATAAATAAAATTAAAACCCTTTTTTTCTTTTATTTTAAAACTTTGCGGAAAAACTTATCCTTACAATCCACATGAAAACCTTGTTGTTATCTATTCATAAGCAATATATTATAACTCTTAAGCAATAGCTCAAAATTCTGATTGCCGAACCATGCGATCGAAACCCACCTTTGCAATCAGAATCAACATATACTTACTTTAAGCTTCCTATCTTTTCTTTGATTCTTAAAAACATAAACATGCGACCCACTCACATTATGTAATAAGAATCTCCGAATAGAATCTTAATAGAGTTAGACAGTGGACTTTAACTAAAGTAGAGTCAAACCTCTTGACTTGATCAACCTTATGACCTTTCAGGTGAATAGGGCGGCTTCGCAACCAATGCCCCTTCCTTCGGCAACAAAACATATGGACCCTTTGGTAATGACACATGAGACTATCTCAGACTTAGCCTTTCTCTTTACCATTTGGTCAACCGAGTTGACTATGGCCGATCCCTTTCCATTGGGAAGAGAAATCTTTTTCTAGATATCCAATGCTACCATTGTCAATGTCCATTTAAGACTTGGGAAGTTGTTCTTTTAATCAAATTTTCTTTACTGGTGTTCCAAATCATTGCTGATTCCACAACACCAAGCAAATAGATAACATCATTAAGGGTCATGTCATAGTCTGTCTCATAGTAGTCCCAAAGAGACTCACTATGTTACTAAGAAAGTGATTGAACATCCAACTTTCACGAGACTTTGACACCCAACTCTCCCGGCTTGTCAATATGTGACTTTATCTCCAAGATGTGAGCACACATAGACTATGCTTGCGAATAGGGATTGAGTGACTTTAAAATTTTCAAGAACTTGTGGGTGAGGGAGAATAATTGGAGGAGGTGGAGGAAGTGAAGCATGATGTTGAGGGACACCATCTTCAAGAGATTTGGGAAGATCATAATTGTCTGAACCAGACATCTATAATGGGAGAAAATCAAGTTAGTTGATTCAAAGTCCTTAATATAACACCCAATATGAAATATTAAGGCTAGGACCCAACACAATATTTTTTAATTTGGAAGAGGGATGTCGTAATCCAAGCTATAAAATATTTGAAGGTAGGCGAATGACGATTCACCAATTTCCACCATGAAAAATGAAATAATTTATTAGGTTTTAATTGGATTTGAAATTCCTAGATCTTTTGAGATTCATTGAACTTTTCAATGACATGTTTCAATCTCGAGTGTGCCCTCTCAAATTTTGTGACTGGGATGCCGAGGATCACAAAACAAGGTGTGAATAACCATACCAATTCACTTGGTACCCTTAATATTATCACCCAATCAATGTGCCGGTTAACCACACACGCTCCATTGATCTATGACAAACATTAAGTCACCCTTCATGATCCTTACTAGTCCAAGTTAGTGTGCCGGTTAACCACACATGCTCCACCAACGACTTGGTAAGGTACAAAGTGTGAATTCCATGGGATAGCACCAAATTCACATTTTTCCTAAAGTAACTAAGATTGGGAATTAAATAAAACATTTAGTTACTTTATAATAATCATTATACTTTTAATGAGAATTTAAAGTCATTGTCCTACCCGTTCGGCTAACGGCCCTCCACCAGTCAAGCAAGCGGTGGGTGAGAGTGGACACCCATTAAGTTGCCATTTTATAGACAACAACCTTATACCCACCTTATAGACCGGCTTCGTGAATGAGGCCTACTAACGGTAAAACGACTTGTTCTTATACATATATATCTATATATATAATAATTAACCATTAATCTTATAATAGTATAAGGGTAGAATTTTAACTTTTAAAACTTCTAGGGTATGGAATTAAAGTTTGTGTGAGACTTTACAAATTCCAAAACTTGAGGGCAAGTTTTGAACAATTCATAAACTTTTGGATATTCATAACTTATGAGTTTTAATTAAGTGTTTAATACTTTTAATTAAGAGTCTCTTGGAAATCCATAACTTGAGGACAAGTTATGAAGTCCATAAAAGCATTTATGGGAAAAACTCTTCAAGAAAATGTAACCTACAACTTCTTAAAAACATTTAAAAGAAAAAACTCTTGTAATTCCATAACTTGAGGACAAATTAAGAATTCCATTAAAACACTTTAAGATCAAGAATTAACTAACAAACAATTTGCAAATAATTCCTATGATCTAACAAAACTCATATGAACATGAACATCCACATCAACAATTTCAAGAATCATATGAACACATATAAACTTGAAATTTGATTATAACTTTGAAATTGGTCCACCATCATCATTACCACATCAAAAGCAGGTTTTATGAGTCCAAAAAAGTTTAAGGTAATGATTCTAGACCAATTCCAGCACCAAAACTCGAAGATATGCTGTCTGGGGGTCCAACTCGTCGAGTACATGAACCAACTCGCCGAGTTGGATGAATTTTGTCTTGGACTCGTCGAGTCCCTTCATGGACTCGGCGAGTCTGCTGTGCAGACAGCACATAAACTTCAATTTTCAGCAATTTGCATCAAGTATTCAAGAAAACAAACCTGGCTCTGATACCATTGTTGGGGTTTGAGCAATCTAACACTTCCTAAGTGTGCATGCAACCCTAATAAACCTTGGATCTATGTTTTCTTCTAAAATACATGCAAATAATAATTTCCAAGGTTTCTTCCTAACTAGCATAGCATAAGGATTATGAATCATAAAACTACTAGTAGAAATACATACCTTTTGATGATGGTTGATTGTTTGGAGTTTGAGAGCCAAGCACCAATAGTGTGAATGCCTCAAATGGAATCACAAATCACCACAAACACTTGGAAAACTTTGAGAGAGTGTATACACGCATAGAAAATCGGCCACACACACAAAACCACACTTGTGGCTATTTCATGCAACATAAGCATGCTTATATAGTGTGCATGGTTAGGGTGAAACCCTAATAACCCATGACCTTTCCTTTTCCAAGGATCCATAGGTTAAAAGCTCCATGGATCATCCATGGACTTCCATATAAGCCTAGCCCATTAACAAATGAGTGTTAGCCCACACCATATAAAACAATAGCCCACAATTTAATTAGTCTTCCTTTTAATCTCTAAATTAATTCATAATTAATTTAAGACTAAGACTAATTAAATAACTTCATATTAATATATTATAACTTACAATATATTAATAAACATATGTGTATAACTCTCATAAAATTATCCATAAATAGTTCGGGTGAAGTGCAACCCAAATGGACCATGCCGGGTCGGGTCAAGTATGTACCAAATAAGTTATGGACTTAGACACCTTATCCAACAGACTCCCACTTGGATAAGTCTAATAACTATATTTGCGTATGTTACTTCAGGAACCAACCAGCAATCGTAGCTCTTGAAAACTCTGTTGAACTATGAAACGCCATTTTAGATAAGTGATCATATAATCCTCTGTTCTCATGATATCAGCCGGACAAATACTTGGAACAACGTCATACTTATTGTCCAGCAGTTTTTTTCCCGATTTTCGATTTGTTTGACAAAGAACTTAATCGAACACATCAATTTAGTTCTGACCGGCCGGTACATAGGTCACAACAAAATCATCGAGGGGCCCAGATATCGCTTCTATTTCTAGAAGGAACAGATAAACTTCGACTCATATGCTTGTTCTACTACTTGTTGAATTGTACATAAAGGCACGTTTTATAACATCAAGTTACTGATGCGTTTACATGCAATCAATGCACAACCAACTCATAGGTAACAACTCATATCTCTAGGTTTGAAGATTTATATGATATTACCGTCTCACGATCACTCGAGATAAATTCCATGAAGTGATACAAGTGAGCGTGGGTTTATTCCAATACTCATAACTTATGAGCACTCATGAATGTTGTAGCAACCATTGCTATGACTAAACCCATTTAGCCATCTACAAACTCAATTCATGACAGTCTTGATTCATACCTACTTCCAACATATGAACGACTGTGGAGTGTTTAAATAACTTAGTCATTCGGAAAGAATAACCTAGCTATTTAGGAAGTCAAAACATGCAAAGTGAAACACAATAATAATCGAATCCAATATGGTCTCAGAACCCTTTTGAATATAAATAGAACCACCTTTTATTTATCACCATATTGATTACACATTATTCATTGTATAATGTTTCAAACAATCAACTTGAGACTTGAATAAAAACAACAGTCGTCCCATGCTCCTAGCATGTACACTTTGTTTTTCTAAACAATAGTTATGCCATACTCCAAGTATGCACACTATGTTTGTCTATGATCCTTACATTGTGATGTAGATCAATTGAGCATGATTCCAATGATACTCATTTCACAATCCCAAATCCTTATTGTAAATGTGAGAATCCCCGATTCCTATCATTTACCAAAAAATCTATTAGATTTTAAACTTTTATGCAATGTTCATCTTGTAATTATTATGCACAAAGTCACCAAAACCTTGTCACCAGTCATTACAGAGTATTCTAAAGAAGGTCAACCTCTATGGAACGGAAGTCTCATATTCAAAGTACATTGCTTTGAACATCCTTCTTGCATTAAGGTTTTCTAATCTTACATAGATTGAATAACTTCCACCTATGGAGACATTTCCATAGTCCCATTTTGACTATCACTTCCGAACAAGAGTTACTTCTTTTCAGAATATGTCAATATGGTCCTTTCCGACAACTTACATCATACTTCCAACTTTCCCTGAGCAACCAATCTTTGGCGAACCTCAGATTGTCCTCGACAATTGCTTAATCACTTTAGTCATATCCAATTCTAGACTTTTCCCTTCTCAATGCCTTAAGCATTTGGAAAATTTAGAAAAGATGAATATTATAGCACATGCAATTGATCCTATATCCGAAGCATATGGGACACGATTCATGATGTTTGACATAAAGGCATGATACTAGACCAGTCTTTTGCTACAATATTTTTTATTTGCCATGTTTTCAAAATTTAACTATGAAGAGGGGTGCCGTAATCATAATCGAATTTTGAAAACGCAATATATATATAGAATTTCTTCAAGTTGAACCATTCCAACATAAAATTCACATATATATATATATATATATATATATATATATATATATATATATATTCTTGACTAAAGATGATTAAAATCTCAATCTAAGCTTTAGAATTGAAATGAAGTATAATTTCCTCTCCCTTAATTATAGCAAAACAACTTTTCAACCCCTGCAACTTCACGAATTGAAACTTTGTTTTCTATAATTAACATTGCTAACTTGCAACACTAAACATAATAATCATGCTCCCACTAACATGATGATTATCAGCATAACACTTATGCTCCCACTAGCTCTGACATATTTCCAGAAATTTGCTGGACTTCTGAAATTTAGATTCATACACCCTTTCTTAGATAGCTCACATGTGTGTCTAAACAGTTTTCAGGACTATGAAAAGGGATGTCGTAATCATGGTCTCAATTGCTTAGGCATTTGCCATTTCTCACAAGTCCATGTTAGTGTGCCGGTTAACCACACGCGCTCCACTAACGACTTTTTGAAAATGCAAATAACACAATTGATATCTACGTAAAATCTACTTAGTGAAACCGTTTCCTCACCATCATTTTCATGAATCGGAGAGAAACCTTATGACACTTAGATTTTATAGTGTATGAGTTCCTATCCATGTGAATTTGTCAAAACCATAATCACAAGATAAGATTAGTGACAAATTCAGCCTTACATGGATTAAACTTGTTCAATTTTAGTTTCTTGTCACCTTGGTAGCACAAGGCCCACCAATGCTTCCAAGTTGAACTCTGATAACTCACATGCAAATTCAACTTATTTGAAGTAGGTACAGAAATAAGAATTATGTCAACACGATAGGTTGCAAACCTTAAGTCGTGTGCTAGTGATAAATTACAGGTTTTAATCTTGATTAAATCTTGAAACTCTTTCAGGATCTTTAAGGCTCCCATTGTCCCCTTAACATACTAGTTTCCCCAGTCAAGAACCATTCCTTGACAAAACAAATATTCAAGGGATAGTGCGGATTCTTATCAGGACTAACACTTCACATAATTGGTCTTAGTTGGTCTTTGTCTCATCCAAGACATCACAACTTACCAATCTCAAATGTACAAGGGTAGAAAACATTTTACTCTTACATTTGACTAGTGTTAATAAATCTTCCTTTATGTCACTCAAAGTTACAATCTTGGAGTATGACTCTAAGAATTGTTTTGGAACGAAGTATGACTCATCTTCTTGATTTTAACCAATCCAACAATTCACGGCCTCTCTTCTTAGCCATAACAATGCACTAAGACGTCCTTAGAGTATGAATTTGTGATATGGTTTCATAATCATTAAGATGATCATGAAATACGATACTAAAGTACTCTCCCATCCTTTCAGATTTGAGAAACTTTTATCTTTCTGCCTAATTTGATTCTTCTCATTTGTTTTGTCATACATTGTAACCTTTCCAATGTTACAGAATTATACTTAACCTCATAAGTATAATCATATTTACTAATCTTTAGTAAATCATGACAAATCAATCTTTGTGGTGGACCTTGACCAGCGCACACCCAGTGTACCTAATTCCTTAGTCCTTCAATTGGCTCACGTATACATGTGATCAAAGAATTAGTCTTAATTTTCAAAGATGAAAATTCTCATTCATCATACAATACAACTTGTATGATTCCAAGTTTCTGTCCAATTAAAACTTGGGTGATGAAAAACTTTCTTCATTTGGTAAATTCAGACACTACCACAAGTGAAAGAATCAAATCCACTTTCCAATATTGCTATTACTGGAAACATATAAGCAACAATTTTCCACAGATGCCATTGTAAGGATATTTTTTAAAATAAATAAAATTAAAACCCTTTTTTTCTTTTATTTTAAAACTTTGCGGAAAAACTTATCCTTACAATCCACATGAAAACCTTGTTGTTATCTATTCATAAGCAATATATTATAACTCTTAAGCAATAGCTCAAAATTCTGATTGCCGAACCATGCGATCGAAACCCACCTTTGCAATCAGAATCAACATATACTTACTTTAAGCTTCCTATCTTTTCTTTGATTCTTAAAAACATAAACATGCGACCCACTCACATTATGTAATAAGAATCTCCGAATAGAATCTTAATAGAGTTAGACAGTGGACTTTAACTAAAGTAGAGTCAAACCTCTTGACTTGATCAACCTTATGACCTTTCAGGTGAATAGGGCGGCTTCGCAACCAATGCCCCTTCCTTCGGCAACAAAACATATGGACCCTTTGGTAATGACACATGAGACTATCTCAGACTTAGCCTTTCTCTTTACCATTTGGTCAACCGAGTTGACTATGGCCGATCCCTTTCCATTGGGAAGAGAAATCTTTTTCTAGATATCCAATGCTACCATTGTCAATGTCCATTTAAGACTTGGGAAGTTGTTCTTTTAATCAAATTTTCTTTACTGGTGTTCCAAATCATTGCTGATTCCACAACACCAAGCAAATAGATAACATCATTAAGGGTCATGTCATAGTCTGTCTCATAGTAGTCCCAAAGAGACTCACTATGTTACTAAGAAAGTGATTGAACATCCAACTTTCACGAGACTTTGACACCCAACTCTCCCGGCTTGTCAATATGTGACTTTATCTCCAAGATGTGAGCACACATAGACTATGCTTGCGAATAGGGATTGAGTGACTTTAAAATTTTCAAGAACTTGTGGGTGAGGGAGAATAATTGGAGGAGGTGGAGGAAGTGAAGCATGATGTTGAGGGACACCATCTTCAAGAGATTTGGGAAGATCATAATTGTCTGAACCAGACATCTATAATGGGAGAAAATCAAGTTAGTTGATTCAAAGTCCTTAATATAACACCCAATATGAAATATTAAGGCTAGGACCCAACACAATATTTTTTAATTTGGAAGAGGGATGTCGTAATCCAAGCTATAAAATATTTGAAGGTAGGCGAATGACGATTCACCAATTTCCACCATGAAAAATGAAATAATTTATTAGGTTTTAATTGGATTTGAAATTCCTAGATCTTTTGAGATTCATTGAACTTTTCAATGACATGTTTCAATCTCGAGTGTGCCCTCTCAAATTTTGTGACTGGGATGCCGAGGATCACAAAACAAGGTGTGAATAACCATACCAATTCACTTGGTACCCTTAATATTATCACCCAATCAATGTGCCGGTTAACCACACACGCTCCATTGATCTATGACAAACATTAAGTCACCCTTCATGATCCTTACTAGTCCAAGTTAGTGTGCCGGTTAACCACACATGCTCCACCAACGACTTGGTAAGGTACAAAGTGTGAATTCCATGGGATAGCACCAAATTCACATTTTTCCTAAAGTAACTAAGATTGGGAATTAAATAAAACATTTAGTTACTTTATAATAATCATTATACTTTTAATGAGAATTTAAAGTCATTGTCCTACCCGTTCGGCTAACGGCCCTCCACCAGTCAAGCAAGCGGTGGGTGAGAGTGGACACCCATTAAGTTGCCATTTTATAGACAACAACCTTATACCCACCTTATAGACCGGCTTCGTGAATGAGGCCTACTAACGGTAAAACGACTTGTTCTTATACATATATATCTATATATATAATAATTAACCATTAATCTTATAATAGTATAAGGGTAGAATTTTAACTTTTAAAACTTCTAGGGTATGGAATTAAAGTTTGTGTGAGACTTTACAAATTCCAAAACTTGAGGGCAAGTTTTGAACAATTCATAAACTTTTGGATATTCATAACTTATGAGTTTTAATTAAGTGTTTAATACTTTTAATTAAGAGTCTCTTGGAAATCCATAACTTGAGGACAAGTTATGAAGTCCATAAAAGCATTTATGGGAAAAACTCTTCAAGAAAATGTAACCTACAACTTCTTAAAAACATTTAAAAGAAAAAACTCTTGTAATTCCATAACTTGAGGACAAATTAAGAATTCCATTAAAACACTTTAAGATCAAGAATTAACTAACAAACAATTTGCAAATAATTCCTATGATCTAACAAAACTCATATGAACATGAACATCCACATCAACAATTTCAAGAATCATATGAACACATATAAACTTGAAATTTGATTATAACTTTGAAATTGGTCCACCATCATCATTACCACATCAAAAGCAGGTTTTATGAGTCCAAAAAAGTTTAAGGTAATGATTCTAGACCAATTCCAGCACCAAAACTCGAAGATATGCTGTCTGGGGGTCCAACTCGTCGAGTACATGAACCAACTCGCCGAGTTGGATGAATTTTGTCTTGGACTCGTCGAGTCCCTTCATGGACTCGGCGAGTCTGCTGTGCAGACAGCACATAAACTTCAATTTTCAGCAATTTGCATCAAGTATTCAAGAAAACAAACCTGGCTATGATACCATTGTTGGGTTTTGAGCAATCTAACACTTCCTAAGTGTGCATGCAACCCTAATAAACCTTGGATCTATGTTTTCTTCTAAAATACATGCAAATAATAATTTCCAAGGTTTCTTCCTAACTAGCATAGCATAAGGATTATGAATCATAAAACTACTAGTAGAAATACATACCTTTTGATGATGGTTGATTGTTTGGAGTTTGAGAGCCAAGCACCAATAGTGTGAATGCCTCAAATGGAATCACAAATCACCACAAACACTTGGAAAACTTTGAGAGAGTGTATACACACATAGAAAATCGGCCACACACACAAAACCACACTTGTGGCTATTTCATGCAACATAAGCATGCTTGTATAGTGTGCATGGTTAGGGTGAAACCCTAATAACCCATGACCTTTCCTTTTCCAAGGATCCATAGGTTAAAAGCTCCATGGATCATCCATGGACTTCCATATAAGCCTAGCCCATTAACAAATGAGTGTTAGCCCACACCATATAAAACAATAGCCCACAATTTAATTAGTCTTCCTTTTAATCTCTAAATTAATTCATAATTAATTTAAGACTAAGACTAATTAAATAACTTCATATTAATATATTATAACTTACAATATATTAATAAACATATGTGTATAACTCTCATAAAATTATCCATAAATAGTTCGGGTGAAGTGCAACCCAAATGGACCATGTCGGGTCGGGTCAAGTATGTACCAAATAAGTTATGGACTTAGACACCTTATCCAACATCATGGAAGGTCCAAACACATCGACAAACAAATATCACTTCATAAGATACAAGATAGAACAAGGACTCCTCGTGGCAAAGAGGGTATCATCAGACGAGAACCCGACAGATCCCATCACGAAGGGATTGAGTAGGGTTAAGCATTTACAGCATGCGAGGTGCATTGGGCTGAGAGATGATATTAGTTTTAATGATTAGATAGATGTTTCAAAACTTGTAATAGATAAAATGTAATTGACATTTGATGCTTAAATAAAACGTGTTTTTTATTTACTAGTATGGTACTGTCTCATGTCAATTGTTTACTATTGTTTCATTTTGCATGGTTTGACTTCCAGAATAATTGTATTATTCAAACTATCCACAGTCGATCATACGTTGGATGTAGGTACTGAATCAAGACTATCAAGAATTTGGCTCGTAGATTTTTTTGAATTGTATTAGACATAGCAATGGTTGCTACAACATTCATGAGTGCTCATAAGGCCTGAGTATTGGATCTAACCCACGCTCACTTGTATCACTTCATGGAATTTATCTCGAGTGATCGTGAGACAATAATATCATATAATCTTCAAACCTATATATATGATTTGTTAACTATGAGTTGGTCGTACATTGATAGTACGAAACGCATCGGTAACTCAATGTTATAAAACGTACTGTTGTGTATGGTTTAGTGAATAGTTAGTACAAGCATATATTGTCAAATTTATTTGTTCCATTTAGTCCTTGGAGGATTAAAACCACTATCTTGGGCCCCTCGATGATTTTGTTTTGACTTGTGTGTCGAGCCCCGGTCAGAACTAAATTGATGTGTTCCATTAAGTTCTATGTCAAACGAAGTAGAAATTAAGAAACAAACTGCTGGACAATAAGATTGACTGTGTTCCATGTGTTTGTCCGACTAATATCTTGAGAATAAAGGTTCTATGATCACTTATCTAAAATGGTACGTCTAAAATGGTACGACAAAGGCATTTAAGAGCCACGATTGCTAGTCGGATCTTGAAGTTATACCTACGACTATAGTTATGAGACTTATCCAAGTGAGATATTGTTGGATAAGGTGTCTAAGTCCATAACTATATTTGGTATGTACTTGACCCGAGAGTAGCATGGTCTATTTAGGTTGCACTTCACCGGGACAAATTTGAAGGATGGACGTTTGAGAAAAGGATAATTATGATTTATTAATATATTATAAGTTCTAATATATTAATAGGAAATCATATTATTTAATTAGTATTGATCAAGAATTAATTTGGAATTAATTTTGTGATAAAAATAGACTAATTAAATATATAGGGATTGATTGCGTAAATCATTCATCTATATAAAGTGGGCTAATGATCCATGATTCCATATGTTTGACTAAACCCATGTGGTGACCCATGGATACTCCATGGAGGTTTAAACCTATGGAGCATGAGGAATGTGGAAAGTCATGCACATTAGGGTTTGCATGGTGTAACCCTAATGTAGCCACACTACATAAGAAGCCCTTTGGTTCATGAAATCAACACCTAGAGTCCTTATATAGTGCTAGCCGATTTTGAGTGCATATTATCTCCTCTCATGTTCTTCCATTTGTTGGTGGTGATTTGTGGTTCCACTTGAGGCATTCACACTATTCGTGCTAGGCTCTTAAAGCTTCAAGGTTTCAACTACACTAAAAGGTATGTCATCTAACTAGATTTTTCTAGTATAGTTACTCCATTGTATGCTAATTAGGATGATGCTTTGGAATTTTGAAAGTTTGCGTGTATATTAGAGAAAACATAAATCCTAAGCATTTAAGGTTGCATGTACACCATAGGAGTGTTAGAATGCTCAAACACACACACACACACACACACACACACACACATATATATATATATATATATATATATATATATATATATATATATATATCTTAACATATAATCCAGAAAATAATCATTCAATTCACATACGACTACCAAAAAATATTTAACCCTTTGATTTATGCTTGTATTAAATCATGTTCATGAACGGGACTATGCACTCACTTGATCAATATGTGTGACTGACGATTTCAGCAGCACTTCACTTTGCACCTCCAAAGAGACCTAGACGTATAAAGCACTAATCCTTAGTCTAGTTTCATATTCCTGGAGACTATAATAACTATAGTCTAGACTCCTCAATATTCTCAATGTCTACATCAAGATCTATCAAGTAAGGAATAACCAGGTAGGATCATATCGGTGATAAAGTCCATTTGGTATATATAATATATTGATTGGAAATCCCACTTAAAAACCTCACTAAGTCTAGCCGAGACATCATCCCCGTAAGTACATCAATCTGTATGATGACTTGGAATCACTGATAAATCTTAATTATAGGTTCATAATGACGACTATCACTATAATTAAAAGTTACACTTAAATAAAATAAGTCTAGCTTAACTTACAGAGCACACTGATGAAAAATGGGAATTAAGCAGACATAAATCTAACTCAAGAGCTCCTAATCGTCATCTATCCAACACCATAGGGCTTCGCTGACTAAAAACATATGGAAACGCTCGACCAAAACCCAGAGAAATCGAGAGAGAAACGTAGTGATGGTGTGGGATTAAACTGAAATTCGACTGCTATTTATATAGGTATTTCATTTGCGTGACAAACATAGATAAGGTGTGCATTGGGCATCTATTCGGAAGAGTGTGGCATGCACTTTCTGATGGGTTTTAGCCATAAGAACTTTCCTATGTGTGCATGCAAAACCCTAATGCTTGGATCTAGGCTTTCTAATTAAACATGCTTTGAATCCAAGACTTCTAATGACTATTTAGGAATAAGAACAATGTTAAAACAGATCTAGAATCATATCTTTGAATTCCTTGTTGATCTTGTTGTCTTGGAGCTTCTAGAGTCACAATTGTCACTCCTCTAATGGCTTACAAACACCAAATAGCAAGGAGGATGATTTAGGAGAGAGGAGAGGGAAGGAAATCGGCTAGGGTTTCTATGCTTTAGATGAAGTGTCGATTTCCTTATGCCATAGGGTCTATTTATACTTGTAGACTCCTAAAGGGTTACAACCTAAACCCTAATTGGATAATCTTCTCTTAAGGCTATCCAAATCCATTCCTTAGATAACTCTTGGACAATTTGAGCTATCCTTTAGCTTCTAGAATCCGTCCAATCCATATCTATATGGATTTACAGTCTAAAGTTTAACTATCAAACAATTGACAGTTTATACCCTCTTATTTAATTAATCTCTTTAAGTCACCAAATTAATTCCAATTAATTCTATGACTTATATTAATCAAATAACAATATATTATTCTTTATATTATTCTCATAATATACTAATAATATTTACTCTCTCTTAATAAATCATCCTATCAAGTTGCTATGGTGAAGGCAACCCAAAAGGACCATGCACAACCGGGTCAAATACTTGTCTAATATAGTTGCAGCCTTAGACACTATTCCAACACTTTCTGCATGGTACCACATGTCACATTTTAGGTGGTGTGACAGTGCACACGACGCACTTTGTCGTTGCGCACGGGTGCACGCAAAGAATTTATGTTCTCTATAAAGTTCATATATTCTTCATACGAGCTCTTTTTTCAATGGGTTTTATATCCACGCGTGGCTCTCGACGAGATCTACAACTTTCATTTAGACTTTATTTGCTAGTTTTGACTTTATTTTTAAAGTTATATTTTTAACAGACTTAGACTGTTAAAGTGCTTTAAAAATTCAGAATTCTCTTATATGATATCCGTTATTGACTGTCTTTATATCGACAAATAGGTATTGATGAGATCTTCAAGTCTCTTTTAGATTGTTTTTCTTAACAATCAACCGATTCCAATTTCGGTTTCTGAGTCGTATACTGCTACACTGAAATATGAAATATTAAAAAAATCATAACTTCCTCTCACGAAGTTAGATTTGGTTGTTCTTTATATGTACGAAATCCTTGTCACATATACTATAGCTTCGGTAATGATTATTTATCTTAAATAATCTTCTATCAAAATATTGTTTTATCACTTATTTTACTAGGCCCTATCTGCAGGTGTTAGACTGGTCCAAGCTGAGCACCCTTGCCATGAATAACTAGTTCTCGACATTTGGGGTTCAAACCTGAACTAACTGGTGCTCGCAATCAATCATCGCCCCATTAGGTCTCAACCAATCCATCCCCACGATAACTTTTCTCTCACACAAGTGAATAGGAACCAAGTCGATCGGATACCATTCTCAAAATAACTTCAGAATACAGCCTTGATGAACCCTTGATTTCCTCACTGGACGTTCATCGACAATCTCCAAATCTAACGGATAATCAAACTCTCCCAGAGAGTCATCAAATCTCTTGCTGAGAGCAAGATATACAAAGGATCGGGTGGCGAACGAATCAAAAAGAACCAAGGCTTGAACACCGTTCACTAGGAACGTCCATAAATAGCAACATACACAATAAGCATAAACAATAAAACAATAAGTGAAATAAAGAGAAAATACATACTTTTAACCACATCGGGTGTTACACGATCCTTCTTGATTGTCAGCTGGAAAGCTAGACTCCTCACAACTGGAACCTCTGCCTTGCCCTGGCCGCCGTCAGTGATCCTTAATGTCGCTGGAGCGGGTGCTGTCACCGCTTCCATTGTCAAACTCGGATGATGTGACATGTCTTACCACACTTGAAGCAGCCAAAACCACCCAACATGCAAACCCCCTCATATGCCTTGCCACAGCTGCTTCGGCCCTACTGGCCCCTCGATCGAGAATCCAAAATATTGGGCTTTTTCGCTGAGCCCTCTAATACCTGAGCCTGAACCAGCTTCCTCTTCCTTGCAGTCTCTAAATCAATCTCCTGTTTCTCGTCCGTC